>NC_142387.1:13385160-13662660 GCF_059441005.1 Hippichthys cyanospilos
GCTTCGTCTGAATCGAGACGCCAAAGAAAGTCCCTCCCGCTCCGGGATCGACTTTTATTGAGAGTAGTTGGCGATAACCTAATGTTGAGCTAGTTTTGCAGACTCCTCCCAGCGTCAATACGTTCGCCGGTAATGGCCCAAAGGAGCAGGAATATTATCCTCCCCGTCTTGACATTTACTTGAATGCCGTGATTATGATAAGACTTTATTGGTGACTTGAGGCGGGAAATTTAGCTATTAGCCGAGATGAGGTAGTTTTTTTACCCCCGGATGGGTATCGGACGCTCAGCTCCTCGGCGGGATCCTCAGTGCGGCACTGTTATTAGTCATTCTTCAAAGATGATAAGGATAATTATCCTTTTGAATATTATTATTTGTCTGTCTACATTTGCTCATTTTAGCCTGTGTTCCAAATGGGGTTTCCCTACTGTGTGTTAGCAGTAATTATGGGTGCTTTTAACGCGTTCACTGCCATTTCACTTAAATTGGATTTTTGACTAATATTATAGCTATCAATGGGAGAGCATGAGAATGAGTGGATGCGAATGATCAATTTCCTAATGCGTAGCCCTGCGCTTTACAGTCCAGTGCGGCTAATCTGCTTTTTTTTTTTTTTTTTCTTTTGCTAGCCACGGGAGATAATCTACCAATAAACTTTATTACACCTTATTCCATTCTTTAGTAATCACTGTTTGAAAATAGGTAGCATATTTTGGGGACTTTTTTCTCATGATTTGAGCCTTGCGGCTCCTCTGTTTTTTGTTGTTGTTGTTGTTGTTTGTGCCATTAGAAGACAAACCACAGGTATAGCAAATGTATGCATCTGTTTAAGGTGTCAATTTATGGAACAACTATGAAACAGAAATGGCCGTGCTCAAGAATTTTCAAAAATATTATAAATTGATTAAGATCTTGCATAAAAGTTTCTTTCTTCCTAAATATCTGATGTTACATCCTGCGGCTTATAGTCCGGTGCGGCTTATCCGTGACAATTATTTTTATTTTGCTCGATTTTTGCCTCTGCAGTTTATATGCCGGTGCGGCTTATTGTCCGAAAATTACGGACTGTTTTTAAGACGTCTAGAAACTGATGCCCGATTTGCTTTATCGAGACCATCGTTCTTCAATTTGATTTTCCGCTTCGCACATCGAAGCCGATTAGAGCCCCGCTTCTGCCGCCCACGTTGAAAATCTTAGTTGAACGCGCTGAAAACGTACACGAATTCATGGAAACGCCGGTCAATCGTCGTGTTCTTCTAAAGTACCTCAGCGCAAAGCCATTTTCAAGCAACTAGTCGTCACTCTGGCTTGTGGTTGCCGTCTTTTACATGACCGGGGATATTTGACATGTCAGTTAAAAGACACGGAAGCCACCCGTGAGAGCCTCGCGGATGAACTCCCTTTCATTCTCTTAACTTCCTCCAGAGCTCCTGCGGCCTTTTGCAGTCTTTAAGTTCGGGGAAGAGATTGCAGCTTTTTTTGCCCAAAGTGGCTGGAGAATTCCAAACGTTTTGTATTTTATCCGTCCGAAGCTCGCTAATGGTTTCCATCGACGCCTGGCGCGGAGGCCTAACAAAAAAAGTCCTCGCTTTAAGGCTTGTACAGAACACTCACACTTGACAAATGGAAAGAGGAAAAAGCAACACGGTCTTGATAAGATGATGGACCGCCGTAGTAAATTTGGCATCGGGCTGTCCAACTTATCAGTCCAGTTGATTCCCAATCAGCCATTTCTTAAAAACGACTCGAAACGCCACTTGCTTGTTAATACTTTTTTTCTTTCCACTTATAAAATGGATGCTCACACAAGTCAATGTTTTGTTAAAATGCAGGCTTCCAAAAACTCTTGTCAGAGTCTAATTCTCACTCAAATGAGCTTAAATTCAAACAAGATGTGTTTAAATAAGAAACTGAATTTATTGTTTGGTGAAAAGTTCAACATTCTTTTTTGGGGGGTGGAAAATGGCACCTTTGTGTAAGGCTTACCTAATATAAGCCAAATGAGCACTGTAGTGATAGGTTTGACCATTGGGTGGCAGTGTTTCCATACTTACAACACAGCTATTACCTACAACTATTATAACTGAAGAATGGAAGTCAATCTTTCATATGATTCTACTCATATTTACATAGATATAGCACAAAATAGTGAAAGAGTATAAAAATCAAAGAATGGAAAGGCACGTCATATTTATATTTTTAATGATCTGTAAAAATCAATTGTAAAATTGACCCTTCTGAAAATTTTAGAATTTTGACAAGTAAATCCTTTTATTTTTAAAGAAATAATGTAAAAAAATATGAAAGTGCTTATGTAAAAATAAAATATTTTATTTCAAATGAAACATAGTTAATAATAATTAACATAATTTCATATAAAAATACAAATAAATGCACAGATAAAAATCTAACTGACATTTTTTTTTTTTTTAGTTTATAATGAATCATAATTATAAATGCCCATTGGGCAGTACTTTGGCTAGCCGTGCTCCAAATAAAGCAGTCCCGTCAGAATATGACCTTGGCTGCATGTGCTTCAAAACTCGGCGGACCACCCTGTGCTTTCGCACCCCCCCCCCCTTTTTTTTTAATGTCTTCTTGGATCGGGATTCATGTAATTATACATGAATGATGAAGGTTGGGAGGGTATGGCCTGGCAACCTTGGCCATACAAAGGGTCTCATACCGAGTCAGGCATAAAAAACAAGTCAAGGTTGACATTTTGCGAAGGCAAGGCCATGTTCCAATAAACCTTGAAGAAATCCCACCCGTAAATGAACCTCAGCTTGTCATGTTGATAGAAATGAGATATTAAATGCAGCAGATAACCTTCCTTGGACTGGCTTGCACGAGAGCCCAATGCAAATTGTGTGATGTTGGTCGTAAATTGAAAAATACCCGCAATTTTGACTCTGGTACTCAATTTGCCCACTGGGTGGCAGTACAACTACTGTAAGTGACTTCATAGTCTGCAGTAGTATTATTCATTTTCGCAGGGGATAAACAAATATGTATTTGCTCTTTCACGGGTGGTACGGGGAAGTATGAATTCTTTCACTCAAGTTTTTTTTTCAAGTCATGAACGATGAATGGATGCGAATTCTCGCCTTTTAAAATAGTGATACCAATATTAAATAATAAAATTCTCATCAAATATGTTTTTTTATCGAGGGAAGCTGACACCCTTGACTAATGCTTACCTAATAAAAGCCGGTTGAGCACTGTCGTGATAACTGTGACCATTGGATGGCAGTGTTTCCACACATACAATGTAGCTATTACCTAAATGCAATTCAAAGTAAAGAAATGGTAATGAATATTTCATATGATAGCACCCATATTTACCTAGACATAGCACACAATATTCCATTGGCCTTGAAAGACGAGTGAAAATGCTAAATATACTGGCCCTCTAGAGGTTTCCTTTTCCGATAACGCTTGGCACTAAAAGAGTTAAAAGCTCCAAAAAGTTGAGTTTTCCAAATTGGGCCCCTTTAAAGCTACAAAGTCACGAAAATGATATTTCCCATGATGCGTTAGCATTACGCTAGCTCACTTTAACCACACAAGGTGAAATTCCAATTGATTTTTGCTTATTTTGACAGTAAACTGGAGTTTGGCTTGGACAAGTTTGCGCTCACATGTCAAAGCAAAATATTACCCGGGCAACGGCTCGTATCTTGAAAAATCACTTGCGTTTCTAGGCACCAAAATGGTTTATTTTGTAACAGCAAAGTCCCTATTAAGGTACAGTCGCAATACTTCCCACCACTGGATTTCGGTCAAGCAAATCATCGGATTTAAGGGTCTGAAAACACACGGGTTTGAGTCTTATCCCAGAGAAGACTCGCGGCCAACGTGAAGACAGAGCTCTCCTTCAGGGTGCTCAGCGCCTCTAATGGGGAGGCCTTAGCGGGCACGGTATAGAAGGTTAGCCTTGGCACGCCGTGGGCAGCGGAGCCCGACACAGGCTCCCCTCAGTGCAAAAAGGCCCTCGTCAGTCCTCGGGGCAGCCGACCGGCCAAATTCCCTGGGATTACAGAAATATTTGGACAAGCCTCAATGTTAACATAAGGCCTTCCCATAATCATATTCCCCCCTCGGCAGAGCGAGCGGGTGAAATCACAATGCGCCGCAGTATGTCCCGGCGTTTTGTCCCGGGGACGGACGGACCGAAATAAGATTTGAGGGATTTTAGGTGCTCCGTAATGGCCATTGTTCTCGGTCGCCAGTTGACTGATTTATTCGCGAGCTGCGTGGCATCTGGTTTGGGTTTCGACTCGCATCTTGTTGTGGGAACGTGAACCTCCTCACCTCTCCCGCCCTCTTCATGTTAACGTGAACAAGATCCAGCCTTTTGGCCAGACTCTGTGGATACTTAAAAGGGGGCGGGGGGGGGGGGGCGGTGATACCTGGATCAATTTTCCACTGTGTCGGAGCAAAAGCATCGGCTTATTTGTCTCCTCGCCGCGTCTGCTGTTTTTCAGTGACGGCTGATAAATGTTCAGACCGAACAGAACCCAAGCCAGATGCAGCCTCTTGGCCATTGTTGAAATGAATACGCCGGCCAATCACAACCAGACTTTGACGTGACTTTTGTTACCTTCGTTACTCGCCCCCCTTCGCCCTTTCCCCCCCCCCCTTCCCTCGTAAGCCGCGGTATGTGCGCGTGTGGCTAGCCTCAGGTTGCTGAGGTTGGCTTCAACAAGCCGCCATCAAAGCCATATTACCATTTGGGTCAGGACACGGTCAGAGCGCGGCCCGGTGTGTGGCTTGAGGCCCCCAAAACTACAGGGCACGGTCTGCCAAGCTAGTTAAACGGCATTATGTTCACCGCACTGAGCGTACCGCTCGCCGTCCACTAAGAAAGCTGCTTGAGCCATATTGGAGAAGTGAAAGAGTTGCACAAAAATGTGTCGCGAAAAGAAGGATAAGTAGGGTGTTGAGGGTGTTAGGAGTTACTTGATCACTGCATTTTTCCGTCCTTGTTGTTGGAGGTTTAGAGCTGAATATTACAGCGCATGTGTCCGGGGCCGTCGGGTATTTTGACAAACCTCAAAACGTAAACTGCTGTAAACGGAGAAGTCTCTGTATACGGAATTAAAAGGTAGAAGCAATTAGTTCACCTTTGAAGGACCCTTGAAAATGGCCAAAATTACCCCTAAAATATTTGCCCGGAGCCAAAATACGATCCGTTCTGTTTCTTCTCAAAATAGGTTCTTTTTTGTGAGTCCGCTCATGATAAATATTCCACCAAATTTCATGTTTTGTAGGTAAAACTGCTCCTCAGTCTGATTTTACACCCCTAGAAATTGCCTTTACCCCTCTAAAACCGCAGCTTCAAATCAGAATAACAGACTTACTTTAATTTTACAAGCGTGGGTTCTTGAGACCTTTCCATGTGTTTACTCATCATAGACGTTGCTTCCAAATTTCATGTTTCTACGTGAAACTCGCCCTGGGACTGACTTTACATTTGGTACCTAGAAATTGACAATACCAATCTTAGATGCTGCTTCAAAACCAAATAGCAGGCTTCCTGTGCATTTTCAAGCATGGGTTCTTGAGACTTTTCAGTGTGTTTACTTATCATAGACGTTGCTACCAAATTTGATGCCTCTACGTGAAACTTGCCCTGGGGCTGACTTTACATAGACACCTAGAAATTGCCAATACTACTCTAAAATGCCGGCTTCAAAACAAAAGAGCAGGCTTCCTTTTTATTTTCAAATAATGGTTCCTCAGACTTTTTGGTAGGTTATCTCATAATAGACGCGCCTACCAATTTTTTGTCAATAAATACAATTTTGAAGCACATGCACTTATTCCTTTTCTGTTGAAGAATTTATAAAAATAACAGAGAGTTTTGTGGATTTGGCCGCGGATGGTCAAAATCGTATTCTTGGAGAGCTTTGTTGTGAAGTGTTGGAGATGATTTGGACGCCAACGTGTAATGATTTCCTTCTTCTCTGGAGACACTTTTTATCCGCATGTTTTTACCATTCTGGTTGGAGGATGGCTCGGAATCAATGTTGTGACCTAGTGGCACCATTGGCAAATGCGCTCGGAGGCGTTTGCGCCAGGAAGCGAGCGTGGAAGGGGGTGAAGCCGTGGATGACGAGGTGACGTACAGTTCAAGGGAACGGCGGCAGCTGCGTGACCGTTGGATGTTACGGACAGCGGAGCTATTGATAGTTTTTTTCAGAGCGTATCGCTAATGCGGAATTTGTGGCGAATTTCACAATGACCTTTTTTGTCCTCACGTTAATTGGCATGAAGTAATTCTCGCAGCGATGGCTTGTGCATTCCCCTCCACCTCTTTTTTTCCCCCTTTGGGCAGATTTGATTGACATAGCTACACAGAATAAAGGCTGAAATCCGATTGGGTAGAACAATCTTGCATCCACTTTGCATACATGCAACTTTGCACGCATTCATACCATTTTGTTGGACAATATAAGTGTACTGATGTTTTTTTTTTTTAATGTGAGTGAAAGTTGGTCTTTCACAACTGGACAGAAATCGACCCATCATCGGCCGGGACGATTATCGGGAAAGATATTATTTGAAATGATATTGGTATCGTCCTTTTTATTTATTTGAAGTCCGACCGGCAGCTATGAAGGAATCAATATAAATGTGTTGCCTTTAAAGGCTGATTCAACGGGACGTTTTTGTTTCAAATAATGCAAAGAAAATAGTTGTTATATTTTTAAATGATTGTTGCGTTTCAACAGATGTTGTTAGTTTTGTTTGTTTGAGGGAAAGTTTTCCAATATGGGTACTCTCGGTTTCGTGGATGACGCATTTCCGTTTCCGGGTCTGCAGAAGGCCGCGCTAATCGAGCAGAATGCGATTTGACGCCACCCTCTGTGAATTATCAGGCAGGAATGCCGTAAGTCTCGTTTGATTATATTTCAAAGATATGAGTATCGTTATTAAGATAGATTTTCGTCGTATTGGCGATAGAAATACTTCCGGTTTAGCCGATGACGCATTTCCGTTTGCGGGTTTGCAGACGGTCATGCTAATCGAACAGAATGCTATCTGACGCCGTCCTCTGTGAATTATCCGACATGAATGCCGTAAGTTTCATTTGATCACATTTCAAACATGAATATCGATATTAAGGTATATTTCGTCGTATTGCTGATAGAAGTACTTTCGTTTTTGCGGTTGACGCATTTCCGTTTCCGGGTTATTTGTGTGCCTAAATAAACGTGGTTTAGGCATTTCAATGAGGTTCAGTTTTTCCATTACGATTATTACGTTTTTACTGTAAATGAATATCGGCTACAACTATCAGTTATTGGCCTCCTCCATTACAATTTTTTTCTTTTTTAACTTTATATAATCCTCTACTACTAATATTGTGTATTGATATCGGTCCTGAAAACCCCATAATCGGTCGACCTCTAGGAGCTCGTGACATTTTTTTTTTTTTATGCAAACTCATTGTTTCTGGGAAGTCGGACCCTAACCGCAGGATTATGTTTTATAGCGAGAAAGTGTCTTAAGAGTTTCTGCGTGTCACAGAGGTTTATGTGTGTGTGATTCAATGTGAGGTTGTGTGCACCGGAGGGGGTGTTTGTCCACGCGGCGCCAATGTTTGCACAGGGCTGTCACGATGACTGGGTCTGGCTGTCTCATCTGGAAGGCCGGGACCCAGCGCAGAGTGCTCTTAAAGCGCAGATTATCGCACTTCTTGTCATATCGGCCGACGAGAAGCAGACGCGCCCGTGGAAGGACACGCCAAGAACAAGCACATTTCGTCACATATGCTCGCGCGCACACAAAGTGGATTTGTTGATGCATTTCTAGGAAGTGACTACAGCTTGGGTGGATTACATCTGCCAACACGGTGAAATGATGAGAAGATCATTTGTAATTCGGGCTTGAAACCTTTTCGTAGGATTCTGCAGCGGGAGCCAAGTGTCATAACAATGATGATTTGTTTGAGGATGCAGTTTGGACTCCCTAAAACAGGGGTGGGGAGACTGTGGTCCGCTTGCAAAAAAAATAGTCAAAATGACCCGAAAATGTTCGCTTCAAGCCAAAACAGCGGACTACCTGTGTCTTTTCTGGCGTAGGTTCTTGAGACTGAATTGTGGGTCTTGTCATGATTGATGTACCTGCCAAATTTTATATCCCTAAGAAAATATGACTTTGCAGGCTGAAAGCTATTTGACCTGGAAATGGCCAAATTGGTTCTAAAATGGCTGCTTCGAGCCAATGTAGCAGATTTTATGTTTTGTTTCGGGCATGGATCCTTGAGGCTTTTTTGTGGGTCTTGTCATAATGGATAACTGTGACCATTGGGTAGCACTGTTTCAACACTTAAAACACAGCTATTACCTACATGCAAGTGTTACTGAAGAATGGAAGTCAACCTTTCAATGGCAGCGCCCATATTTACATAGAACTCAATATTCTGTTGGCCTTGAAAGGTGAGTGAAAACGCAAAATAGACTGGCCCCGTAGAGGTTTCTTTTTCCAATAACACTTGACACTGAATGTGTTAAGGGGCTGAAATTTCAAGGTAATGTTTGGCAGCCATGAATTTAATACGAACCTTGACTGGAAAAGGTTTTCCTCAACCTCGTCCTCAAGAAAGTCAATTCCAGTGGCTGCAGAAGGCTCAGGTGTTAAATAGATCTTCCATTTTATTTCTAGCCCATTAATTATGAATAAAAAGCAGTATAGCGTAGCATTTTCGCCCTATAGCCTCAAGGCCATGTCTTTGCCAAAGGCTATTTATCTTGATGTGCAATTCAATTCTGGTCTCTTTATTAGGATGAATGTGCTTCCTCAAAGCTTTCAGTCATCCATTTCATAACGGTCATCCGCCGTGTTTAAATGCGGGCTATAGGGGCCCTTGACATGACGAGAGCCCGCGAATCGCTGCTGGTTATCTGTGATTGGCGACTGCGGCGATGAGGTTAATGTAGCGGAACCTTCTCACTGCCCCTAAACGCCTCCTCCTCCTCCCCTAGTGTGGTCTCATCCTCCCTACTGTGTCACGCTTGACTCATCGCGTGGGAGGAAGAGGGGGTTGAGTGATGGGCAGTAAGTGGTCCGCAATTGGCCCACGCAGGAGAGCGCTCGCGAGCGCCGACGGCCAATGGCGTGGGCTCGGCTCGGTCAGAAGGATGTTTCCCTGCGGTAGGGACGGAGTTGTTTGCGCGCTCGGTGTCTCACCCGGGGAACAAAATGTGAGTTTGCGATCGGAAACGACGGCAGTCGGCGAGAACGGTGGGACCCTCAGAGGTGAGCTCGGTTTTACCGCATCCCCGCTGTGTTTGTCGTGTCAGAAAATACCTTTTTCGGCAAGACAGTTCAAAGCTGCTGTAAGGATAATATTACTGGTATGGTAGTCACACACGCGCACACACACACACACACACACACACATATATATATATATATATATATATATATATATATATATATATATACACTGCCCCTAAACGCCTTGAAATGTATGAAAATAAGAGATTTGCAGACAATTAGTAGACGAACTTTAAACGTGTTTTTTTTTTCTCACAAGTAAGGGTTTCAACTTGGCAACATTCAAATTGCTGCAACTTCGTTAACTTTTGATCTACCTCCGTGTTTTTTAGGGATATGACAAAAAAAAACGGTTGAAACCGGAAAGGTCTTTCAAACCGAATTGTTCCGTTTTCAAATATATCGTGTGTAGTATTAAATTATCTTTTGGAGAAAAAAAATAACACGTTTACATGACTGATGGACATTCAAATGTACGTGAAAAAAATGACAACAAAAAAGTTCCATATTTTTATGTTATGTGGTCTATCTCCATATTTTGCCCATATATTGGGTGCACCATATGAAAAGGCGCATGCACAAACATACTAGTAGAGTCCATGTAAAAATGAAACGTGAGTAATGTTCTCTGAATAGTTTATCAGCATACCTACTGCACCTAATACGTACTGCACGTATTGATTTATTGCTGCCAGCATACAGATTGTATTTTGTCCCTGTATCAATGGGAAATGGTCTGAAACTTAGTCAAAGGGAGAGCTTACCAAAACATCTAACAGATTTTTGGAACCCGCATCCAAAAGGCGCACCAGATTCTAGGGCGCACGATTGTTTTTTGAGAAAATTAAAGGCTTTTATTTGCATCTTATGGTACGGAAAATATCGTATTTGGCAAGAACTCTGGGACTGAATCTTAGCGTATCGTGTGTATGTATAGATAATTTCCTTCCTGCTTATTATTTGCTTATTTTCAGGCTGATTTGATTCTCTTGCGTCTTGTTCCTTGGCAGTTGACCGCAGTAGGGTGCGAGTGAGCGCCCCAGGAGGACCTCCCTCCCCTCAACCCCAATAACCGTTCAGCAAACATCCACCTGGGACCAAAATGATGACGCGGTGGCTGTCCTGCTTGGTCCTGCTCTCCTCCTTGGCGTGGGCTCCCGCCGTCTCGGCCTACGCAACCACCCGGGCTCAGAGCCTGAGGGGTCGCATCCAGAGGGACCGGCGGAACATCCGGCCCAACATCATCCTCATCATGACTGATGATCAGGATGTTGAGCTGGGTAAGGTGGATGCAACGCAATATGATGGATGGAGTTATGTAAAAAAAAAAGCAAGGAAAAAAAATCCCAGCACTTTTAGCAACGCTCAAAGTAGATGAATTCCCCGCAAAAAATCAGTGTATTGAAGGAAACGCTGATGTATTCCTCACATGAAATATTCAACACAAGCAGCAAACGACCATCTGTCTGATTATATGTGCACATTCGAATTATGTAACCACTCAGGGAAAATGTCATTAGCAGTAGAAGCTTGGCTACACTTCTTCCAAAGGTCACCATTTCTCACTCCTCCTCCTCCTCCTCCTCTTCTTCCTCCAGGCTCTCTGCAGGTCATGAACAAAACCCGCAAGATCATGGAGGACGGCGGCACCACCTTCACCAACGCCTTCGTCACCACGCCCATGTGCTGCCCGTCGCGCTCCTCCATGCTGACGGGCAAGTACGTCCACAACCACAACACCTACACCAACAACGAGAACTGCTCGTCGCCGTCCTGGCAGGCCCAGCACGAGCCGCGTTCTTTCGCCGTCTACCTCAACAACACGGGCTACAGGACAGGTGGGTGGAGCAACCGTGTGGCTATTCGGTCACATCGTTTTAGGATTCCATGACCATTAGTCTGCAAATGTCTCCAAATTTGATTCCTGAGTGAGGCAGAGCAGACTATCGTGCGCTTTCTTGACTAAGGACTACTTTGAAAGAATTGTATAAAAGCCTCGTCGCAAATCTTCAGCAGTATTTGTCCAAATTTGGTATCCGGTGTCTTGGGATATTCAATGGGATATGTCAATGGGAAAAACACTAGGGAGCTGAAATTTCCAGCGGATGATTAAAACATTTACATTTTAAAAATGCGACGGTTCGGACATTTCTGTGTGATCGCAGCTGGACGTGCGAGATTTTGTGTTCAAAAATAATCATTGTCCAAATTTTGGACCATATAAAACCATTATAATTACAATTTTTGAGATGCATTTTAATAGGATTTATCACAATGATTTCCCCGCAATTTTTGCAACATTCTGTTGTGTGTCAAACTATGTCAGCAAAGAAAATTATTTTTTGACCTGTGTTTCACCTCAAGACAGTAGGTGGCGGTAGAGACCAGTGAATGGCTATGTCTTAAAGTGTCATTGTTACGTCACAGCCTACAAAGACAGACCATACAATTTTTCATTTTTTTCTGGGTGTTGGATAGAACTGAAGCCACTGAACAATTCGAGTGGTTGAAGGAAAAAAAAATCATAAATAACTTTAATTATTACTTTTAAGGCATTTACAAAAAATGGAAAAAAAAGGAATGTGTATAGTTTGCATATCTAATAGTCACAGTTAGTACTACAGTGCTCAATTGGCTTGTATTAGGTAAGCATTAGTCAAGGGTATCAGCTCTTCTTCATAAAAAAACGTATTTGACCAGGATTTTATTATTTATTATTTTTATTACTGTTTTAAAAGATGAGAATTCTCGTCCATGGCACTGAATGAGTTGAAAAGGATACCTCGGGAACTCGTGCATAAAATAACAAATCAAAACAGACTCATCGGCTAACAAGCTCGCGGGCATGTTCCCGGCAAACTATGCTGACGATCCGAAGCGTGTCATGACCCCTTAGCCTCGGATCCATTAGCGGCTGCGCTCGTTTCAGACGTATTGACTCGGCGCTCGCCATTTTTTTTTTTTTTTACAGTAAGCCACGCTGTCTGTCTGCTGTGAGAAATGCAAACATTGCGACGCCTGCCAGGTCACTGTCGGGCCTCATCAGACGCTGTCTCGCGTGAGCAAGCGAACCATTGACAATCGTCAGCCCGAAAGTTTTCTAAGCGGATGGGGGGGGGGGGGGGGGGGGGTCTGTCTGAACGCAGCCACACCACAGGATAATCATGTTAATCTTTCAGAGATCTGAAATGAGCCAGTGATTGCAATGAGCTTTCTTGGAAAACACATGCGGTGTTTGAATGTAGTCGTTTTTTTTTTTTTTTGCAGCCTTCTTCGGCAAGTACCTCAACGAGTACAACGGCAGCTACGTTCCGCCTGGGTGGCGCGAGTGGGTCGGACTGATCAAAAATTCCCGCTTCTACAATTACACCGTCTGTCGGAACGGTTACAAGGAGAAACACGGCGCGAGTTACGCCAAGGTATGTCTTCCCATTAAACCCCGCAATAAACCCAGAGACAGTTAATCCCTCTCACGCATTCGTTTTCCGGAAAATTACAGGTTCTCCGTCGCTTATAAACACAGACGTCGCTTCTCTTATCGCTGCTCTGCGCTGGAATTCTGAGGGAATTAAAGGGGATGACTTTATTACGTCTCGCCTTGTCAGTGTTTAGATGGTAACGTTCAAGCAGCGAAATGAAAAGCCGCTGCGGGGTGCCATAAACACCACCTTGGGTTGGGATTCAAATCGGGAATGTAGTGATGGGAAGTAACAAATTCTTCATGTGCGGTAGTTTACATTTTTCGGGTCTGTGTACTTTACTTGACGACTCATTTTCCTGAATTCCAAACAGAGAGCTGTCATTTATATTCCTTACATCAAAATAGTCTTTTCGGCCTCACACCACGTACTATATTTAAGACACACATACATTTATAAAAACTTGTATGCTTTTGTTCACTTGTATGCTTTTGTTCATTAGTCGGCCAGCTAGCTAGCTTGCTAGCTGGCGGCATTTTTCGGACTTTTGTCTTTTAAACAGATAGCTGTTCTTTACATGGTCAAAATAGGTTTGTTGTTTTGTTCAGCCTCAAATAACATACAAAATATTTCAAATGCATGTACATACATTCAAAACTTGAGTGCTTTTGTTCACATGAGTGTTTATCCTACGGCGAATTGAGGTATTATTACTCGGCTAGCTAACTAGCATGCGGGATAGCTGGTGGCATTTTTCGGACTTGATTTTTGAACAGGTAACTAATTGCTATTCCTTACACTATATACAGATATTTAAGATGCATTTACATGTATAAAAGCTTAAGTGATTTGTTGCTAGGCTCAAGCATGTTACCTAGCTCACAAGCTAGCTTGCTAGCTAGCTGGTGGCAGTTTTCTGACTTGTCTTTTAAACAGTTGTCATTTCTATTCAAATAGGCGTGTTACTTTTTTAAGCGTACAACTATTTAAGATACATGTACATATATAAAATCGCATGTGTGTTTATCCAGCGATATATTGAACTGTTAATCGTAGCCTCAGCCCTGTTAGCTATTTCGCGAGCTAGCTTGTGGCTTGAGCCTCTCGACAACGGACCTTTCACACGATAAGACGTATTTTAGCCATGGGAGCTAAGTATCGCTTTTTTCCTATCTGTGTCGTTGCTCAAGTGAAGTTTGTAAGTTCTTTTGCCACCTCCGATGGAATGCGAGGAAAGGTTACCACCGGCTGACAACAAGAGATGAACCCGCTCGCGGTCGTTCCTCTCCGCTTTTGCGGCGGAATGCAGCCGTCTGGCCTGCGTGTTTTCCTAAGAGCTGTCAGTGAGGGTTCGCGGTGGTGTGCCAACATCTTCCCAGAGTTGCTGGAGATTTATCGTTTGTCAACTTTTCGTGACGGGCTGCGCAAGAGACAGGGCAAACAAACGTTTAGACGGCGGCGGGAGGCTCGAGATCGGAGGTGTTTACAAGACTCCGACGTGGTCAGCACTTTGCGGTTTTAGAAGCAAATGGACACTCTATTTCCTATTTGGTGATGAAAAGAAAAAGTGAACTCGCACCAGGCCGTCAACCATGCTGTCTCCCTTTTAGACTCTGTCAGGACAGTCTTCAAACATTGTGATCTGATGAGACTCCGCTGAACTCAAAGCCACCCTCAGCCCTAATGTGAGACGTGGGAATTGGAAAATTAACCCTTTCATTCGCGGCGGGCAGCCCTTTTAGGCATTTTATTGGCTACTTTTATGCTGATAAACCTATTTAAAATTGCTTGAGAACAAATCTACCATGTAGCAAAGACAGCTTTTTTGTACTGTAGGGAATCAAAACGCTGCGCACTGCAGTGAGGCTTGTCTAACACCCATACACACAAAATTCACACTTTTCAGGCACGTGCGGCCGCCGCCCTGCCCTTTAATGGCTTGGCTGTGAAGCCTATTCATAAAACCCTACTTGTGACACTACCTATTTTTTTTTCACGCCTTCGTTCCGATCACGCCCTTCCACGTGGTGTACGCCGGACCATCGGAAACTTCGGAGACTGTTTTTTTTTTTTTTTTTTACCCTGGAGACACGTGATGGGTGACGTTAAAAACAATGGCGTCAGTAGAGCCAGCGGCGGTGTCGGATTTAATAGGGTAGGGATACCCGGACGAGGGAACAACCCTCACACTGTACGCGCACACACGTACGGGCAGGCAGGCTGCCAGCTGTTGACTCAACAAATCGGTGCTGTGTGTACTCGCTGAACCCGCTTCACCCCCCCCAACGCCCCTCCGTAATGGTTAGATGTACTGTAACACCTCCCCTGGTTCCGCTTTCAGGATTACTTCACTGACTTGATCACCAACGATAGCGTCAACTTCTTCCGCATGTCCAAGAGGATGTACCCGCACCGCCCGGTGATGATGGTCATCAGCCACGCCGCCCCCCACGGCCCAGAAGACTCGGCACCGCAGTACGCCGAGTTTTTCCCCAACGCCTCCCAACACATGTGAGTATTCCACCAGAAAGTCCAAAAGGGATGTGTAACGGATGTGAAAATGGTTATTTTCCTCTTGAAGTTTAGCCTGGGTTGTTAGTGGAAGTTACAGTCTTCAACGCTCGTGCATTTAAGACAAAACTACCGAACGTGTGGAAGTGAATTGCTATAAATGAGCAGTCAGTCTGTCTGTCGATAACCAGCGAGCTAATTAGCCATCTTAGTTAGCTAGCTAGCTCTTTTCTGTCTACCTATCAATCAGTTGATCTGAAGTTAGCTAATTAGCTAGTTATCTCTATGAAATAAGTAGCTATTTATGTCTGTGTCTAAAATTCCTATCTCGCGATTCATCTTCCATAGGTAGCTAGCTACTTATACATCTTGTCTGTCTTTATCCGTCCTGTCTGACTCTTTCAATCTTGCTATCATCCATCTAACTATTCAGCTAGCTTAGCTAGCTAGCCATTTATAAATCTTGACTGTCTGTCTAAGATAGCAAGCTAGCTATTCATCCATCTTAGGTCGCTAGCTCGCTCTTTTCTGTCTACCTATCCACCAATTGAGCTGTCTGTTGAAGTTATCTGTTTTAAAACGCAAGCTATTTATTTTGTGAGCTATTTGTGAGCAATCTAAATATTCATCTAGTTTAGCTAGCTAGCTATTTATAGATCTTGTCTGTCTCTCTGTCTTTTCGTTTTTTTTTACTATGATTGGCTCTGTCATCAAAACAAAAGTCCCCTTTCACCCAGAGAAGTCTCCAAATTGCTGTAAGAGAATATCTGGAATGTGTTTGGCTGTGCCCTATTTTCCACCGCTGCGTTAATCCGACATACGGCACAAAAATATCGACTGCTGTTCTATATAACGAAGGACAGCTACAAAAGTCCGCGAATAGTTCAACTGCCAAATACGAAGCGGCTCGCTCTTCTTCCCTCAACCCGACAGCGACGGAACGCTAACGCCTCTTGCGTATTAGCGGCCGTGCTCTTTTGGTTTCCCGGCGATGGCGGGTTGCCATGACACTTGAAAGACCGCGAGAGGGAAGTCAAAATCGGCGTCTCGCGCCGGCCTCCCGGTTCCCCGAAACGCTCCCGGGCAGCATCCAAAAGTTTCTCCTGTCACTTTCCCAGCGTCCCGCTTTCACCCTCGCCGTCCCTTAGCCCACTTAACATTCCCTCCCGCCTGTTTGCACTGTCGCTCCATTCATCCCTCCCTCCCTCTGTTTTCCCAAGTCTCTTTCTTGGTTTTCGGCCCTCCCCTCACATGGGACTTCCTGACCCTGTCCATATCAATCAGTACTTTCTCTCTGCCGCGCATCCCGGCCGGGGAGCAGAGGAATGCATTGTGTGGCGCGGAGAACACCCTTTGTGGCATTATGATTTTATTTTTAGCCTCTCCGCCCCCAACTCCCCCGGATGAGCGATGGGGGATTGTGCGTGCGGCCTTTTGGTGGACGTTAGGCATTCTAGATGGATTTGCTTTTCCTTCTTTGGTTCGATACGGAAGAGGTCCTCGGTCGGGGCGCGGAGAAGAAAAGTCATGCGGCGGTTGAGAATCCTACCGTCTCCTGTAAAAACGCTGGGCGGTAGAGAATTGATTGTTATGCATTTGAACTTCAAAGTTGGATTGTTTTTTTTAGGGGGTTGTAGAACGATTGATAGGACCAAACTGGATTTTTTCAGGCCTAATATGAATAAAATGTTATTAGGTGATTAATCAGCCAATTAAATTGAAGAAAATCTACCACATTTATTTTATAGACATAAATATGGCTGTTTTACAATAGTTTGCTCATAAATGTGTTTATAACTTTACAATAGACAGAAATCAGC
Organism: Hippichthys cyanospilos; assembly: GCF_059441005.1. Classification (NCBI taxonomy): domain Eukaryota; kingdom Metazoa; phylum Chordata; class Actinopteri; order Syngnathiformes; family Syngnathidae; genus Hippichthys; species Hippichthys cyanospilos. Next base: position 13,402,199 of record NC_142387.1, read on the forward strand.
AACGAAATGGATTTTTTTTGCGCCATTTTATCTGGTGGAATGTTGTCATTTTTGTCCTATGCTCTGATGTTAGTGTAAGAAAAAAAATGGTGCTTTTTTTCTGCGCATTTTAGATTGAGATTTTTAAAATACTTTTTGTATTTCTTTTTGTATTTAATACTTTTTCAGAATTTGTTTTCAGCAAGGAGCGCTTGAAAGTCATTGTCTTCGAAAATCTCTGCAACTTTTTGCTGTGGCTCCTCCCCTTAACTTACAAAGTTTAACTGAATTGAGATATAGCACCTCAGCATCTGTCTTGTAGTTTTTTTATTAGACGGGACTTTGAGTGATATCTTAGGGTTTTCCAGAAAATAAAATAAATTTTTATTTATTAGTATTACTGTCTAAAATATGTCTCAACAGCTCTGTATATATTAGGAATCCGGTGAGAACCTCAATGCCCTTTCACACTGGTAAATAATATATTAGGGTGAGAAAAGCAAGGCATTTGTCATGCATACAGGTGTGAAACATTGCCCCCTGGTGGTAGGATAACAAAGTGCTTGATTTGACATGCACGCTAGCAGTGTTTTTAAGCGTTAATATCGGCTCAATTAATCGCGGCAGCAATATCGTGATTTAAATTTGATTAATTGTGCAGCCTTATGACTGCATATGGCCTATTTGAGCATTTTGATTCGACTTGCTCGGCAATTCCATGTAAAAAGCCACACACATTGAACCCACAAGTGCTCATCATTACAAAAAAAGAAAAAGCATATTTGGGGGCGGGCAACAAGGCTGTCGTGAGAAGAGGCTCCCTCTGGCATTAGTCCCTATTAAAGAAGCATAATTCCGAATGCATCAAGAGGCGAGGTGGCAGGAGTAGGAGGAGCCGCCTCATAAATCATACGCGCAGCCTGTACTTTTGCCGGGGATGTGTTTTATTAATGCGATTAACATTCCTTTTGGTTTAACCGCTGTGGATGCGGTTTTCCCAACAGTGTAAGGACGTAGATTTGAAGTGCTGCTCAAGGGAATGCCGGTAATCCCCCCCGCTTTCTTTTTTTTTTTTTTTTTTTTAATTCGAGAGGATATTCCTCTTGTAATCCAACGCTTGTTACCCGAGCGGCAGGTGTGACCTCGCCGCTCCCGATTGGCGGTGCGGAGACAGGTGCCTTTTGTCGGGGCTTACGAGACCGCCCGGATCGGAGGGTGAAGGGTTCACGCGCGCTCACAAAAGCGGCGCTGCTCTCGTCGCGGCTCTTCATTAAGGCTTCCGTGAGTGGAATGCGGCCCGCTCGATTTATGGGGAGAATGGAAAGCGTGTTCGTGCTGCAGCATTACCGGGAACATTTAGTTCTTGGTGCAAAAGGTTGCTGCCGCCTGACATTTACTACATTTGCAGTGTAGATGGGATCAGAAAGAACAGTCCGAAAACTATCATTTACGCATATAAACATTTATAAATTGATGATAAAATCCACCAACAAATAAACTATCTTGACTGGTTACGGTGGGGGTCTGTGAAGCCGCTTGAGGGACTACTATTTTAACTACTATTTTTACTTTTACAATTGTTTTTTTCTTGTATTATTTTTATTTAATTGTATTATTTTATATCATATTATATTATATTTTATTTTATATATATATATATATATATATTTTTTTTTAATTGTATTGTTTTATTATCATTTTTTATTATATATATTTTTTTAAACAATATTTTTATTATTTAATTATTTGCCTATTCTTACTCAAACTACTATTTTAACAGAGTTCTTGCTGATATCAGCAAATCTAATATGATTTTTAATGCTGTGACAGGAACATCTTTTCAAATTACGAGCAAATGAATTGGAACATGACGCAACTTATAACTAAACGGTGTCATAGTAACTCTGTAAATTTTACAACAAGGAACAATCAAAAAAATAATGTCATTTACGCAACTTAATTCTAACCAGTGCCATAGTGACCCTTTTGCAAAATGTCTTCATTTAGTAGGTTTTTTTCACAGACGCTCACTGACATTAGTGACGGAATTTTCCAGCAGATGAGCCAAAGGTAATGTTATATGATCTATGCTTTGCAGTTACTGAAAAATCTTCCAAACATGGCGCAGGAATCTGAAGGCATTTTTTTTTTAGTCATAAGTGCTTTATGCTGGGTACAATTTACTTGGCTTGAAAAAAAAATATGAGAATCACATAAGAGCTGGGAATAATTGTTTACAACTAATGTTTGCATTGAAATTCAGTGTTCTATTACAAACAAAAAAAATCCATATACCATATCCATTTTTTATTTATGTATGACCTTGACAAACGAGCAGTTTTTATTCAACTTTAATGCTATAAACAAGCTAACAAACAGCGTTGCAACTGCAAATAAGCATGCAGACGGCTGATATAATATAATAATCTCAGGCATATATTCCTTATCCTCTGCGCAGAACCACTAATAAAGCAGCCCCAGTTAGTCATTTTTCAGACGACTTATTGAGTCTTCTGGGCCCAGAGTTTGATGCAAACCCCGCTTTAGGGGAACTATTATTTTTTCACCGGCGCTTGCCAGCCGTCAAAAGCGTTTCTCCGGGCCAAACGCCAGAGCCGGGCGGCGTGGCGAGGAGAGTCCGGTCTCTGTGGCGGAGAGGAGCGCTGGCACGCCACTATCAAGACCTTTTCCCCGGGCAAACACAGGCGCTATTGACGCCTGTCGAGCGCGGCGGACCGACGCGCCACCTGTTAGCGGGCCGCCACAGACGGCCTCTCACAGCCTCGCATGCAAACGCTTGCACAAAAGCCATCTTTCACAATATGTGCATGGATTTTGGAGCCTCGGCAGCGCGGACTCGTTCAATTTTCAAATCGAGAATCAATCTCTCCTGGTGTTCTGTAGTCGTTCATTGCCGCGTTTATTCTGTTGCGACGTGCATTTTTCATAGTGGATAAGCAATATCTATGTGTGTTGCTGCACCGTTGGTGTTCAAATGAATTTTGATGCTGTTTGCATGTCAATGGTGTTTTCTATTAGATGTTAGCATTTAGCAAGCAGGAAATGAGTTAGTTGTTTTCAAAATTATAAATAATTCATTATTTTATTTGTGTATTGGGGAGGAGCTCAGTTTAGCCTGGGTTGTTAGAGTCTGCTGCTTGTTTGTTAAAGGCTGTAATATTAGTGATGTATGATGATGTGTGCTGCAATTAGCTTGTCAATGGGGTTTTCCATTGAATGTTAGCATTTACCCAGCATGCATTTCTCAAGGCAATGTGTTTGGAAATGTTTGGTTTAGGGGAGGAGCTAAGTTTAGCCTGGGTTGTTAGTGGCTCTTATGAGTCTGCTGCTTGTTGGTTAAAGGCTGTAATATTAGTGATGTATGACTGTGATGCAATTAGCTTGTCAATGGAGTTTTCCATTGAATGTTAGCATGTACCCAGCATGCATTTCTCAAGGTTTAGGGGAGGAGCTAAGTTTAGCCTGGGTTGTTAGTGGCTATTAAGCCTTGCTACTTGTTCGTTTTATGTTTTTTTTTTTTCAAGTGATGAGTATAATGACAATTGATTTATTTTAAGGGTAAATTTGCCCGATAATTTTGAATGCAAATGTCTTGACAGCGTTTGATCAAGTTAACGGTTTCGTACGATGAAGAATTTTTCAATAGGGCTCAGTTGAACTGACCTGTTGGTTCCCCACCAGCACGCCCAGTTACAACTACGCCCCCAACATGGACAAGCACTGGATCATGCAGTACACGGGCCCCATGAAGCCCATCCACATGGAATTCACCAATTTCCTCCACCGCAAACGGCTGCAGACCCTCATGTCCGTGGACGACTCGGTGCAAAAGGTACCAAAGTCACACCTCGGGAGGCTTGAATTATTTTTTTTTTTGTCCGGACTCACGCGCGACGCGGCGCCGTCTATTTCCCGACGTCGCGCGGCAGGTTTACGACATGCTGGAGGAGACGGGCGAGCTGGACAACACGTACATCATCTACACCGCCGACCACGGCTACCACATCGGTCAGTTCGGATTGGTCAAGGGCAAGTCCATGCCGTACGACTTCGACATCCGCGTGCCCTTCTTCCTGAGGGGGCCCAACGTGGAGCCCGGCGCAGTGTAAGGGAAACGCCGCAAAACGCCACGTTCCAAATACGCATCGACTCACGCCGTGGCTGTCGTGCTTCAGGAATCCTCATCTGGTGCTCAATATCGACCTGGCGCCTACCGTCCTCCATATTGCCGGACTTGACACGCCCCCGGATATGGACGGGAAGTCCATTCTCAAGCTTCTGGAGCAGGAAAGGACCGGAAATAGGTTAGTATTGTGCTACGCCGTCCCCCTCAAGTGATACACTAAATAATCACTGCCCAGCTAAAGTTTACTTCTGTTTAACCCGTAAATTATGGAAATTCCTTTGATTTTTTTTTTTTTTTCTTAAAATTTTGGACACACCGATATAATTTTTCCACCCTGTTTTTCATTCTATTTATTTATGTACATATTATGCACGACAAGCCAAAGATAACCTTCAAAGTCCTGAGAAAAAAGTCACAAATTTTGGCAAATTTCTGTAAACAAACGCTACAAGACAAGGTCATGTGTAACGCTTAAATTATCTTAAAATAATCAATAAGGAAAACACACTAGGGAGCTGAAATTTCCAGCAGATGATTAAAACATCAAAATTCACTCATTCTGAATTTTCTTTGTGATCGTACAGCTGGACATGCGACATTTTAGTAAAGTAATAAGTAAAGTAAAGTAAGTAAGTAAAGTAAAGTAGTAAGTAAAGTAACATTTACTAAAGTAATTGTCCAAATTTTGGACCATATAAAACCATTATAATTACAATTTTTGAGATGCATTATAAGAGAATTTACTAGTGATTTTCCTGCGATTTTTGCAACATTCCGTTGAGCGGCGGTCAAATTATATCAGCAAACAGTAGGTGGCGCTATGGACCAGTTAATGGCTATGTCTTACAGTGTCATCATCACAAAACTGACTACAAAAACAGACCTTATCATTTTGACATTTTTTCTGGGTGTTAATAAAAATGTTATGTTCTTATGTACAGTATGCTCAATTTAACAAGTGCAAGGCAGACGTAACAACCACTAAGCCACCGCGCAGTGTAGATTAAACATTTTGTCACAAACGGCGGTTAATGGCACTCAGAGAGACGTGCTTGAGGTCGCACTTTTGCAATTTCCTGTGCAATTTATTGTTTCTCAACAGCAGAAAGCCGCAGCAATTATGAGCCGAACGGAAAATTGCTACCCTGCGCAGTTTACTTTTGCGGCATTAGGAAAAACAAACACAAAGGCTTCTCAAACATTCTGCGAGAAGAAACACACACAAAAAAAAAAAAACAGCTCGTTTGTTGTCAAAAATCAATGTTTTTATTGACAAGCTTGTCCCCTATGAAGGTAGGTAGAAAAAAAACGCATGTAATAAGTGGCCGGGAAAAAAAAAAACAAAAAAACCTTAACTGTCGACATTGTTTTCCCAGATTCAAACCCAACCGGAAACCCAAAGTCTGGAGGGACACATTCCTGGTGGAGCGAGGGTAAACCGGAGCTTTTACTTCCCTTCCCCCCCTTTGCCCCGACCCCTTCGCCGCATCCATATCTTCACACGCCATATTATGTCTAAGCGCTTGCGCCAACCCCAAACACGCTTTTCCAGGTGACGCGGATTTCTCGGTTCCGTTTCGGAAGTCTGCGATGGTCGGGATTATTTGCGAGACGCCAGAAGTCAAACTTTGAATGCTCAGCGGAAACCGGAGCGGTCACGATTCATACGTTTATGTTCAGAACGGGCACCAATTGGCAAAATTCTCACTTCTTAAAAATGTTCCTTTGGCGGGATCATTTCATGCACGCTGCAGGGCTTCCAAAATGCTTGTTACATTTTTTTTATGGATCCTGATGTAATTAATAGGATTAGCGCTCGATTTTAATTGGCCTAAATCGATTTTGGACACGCCGATATGATTTTTCCTGTTTTTCATTCTATTTATTTATGTACATATTATGCACAACAAGCCAAAGATGACCTTCAGAGTCCCAAGAAAAAAGTCAAAAATTTTGGCAAATTTCTGTAAACAAACGCTAAAAGAAAAGGTACAATGTAATGCTTAAAATTTCTGTTTTTAGCTTGTATGATTATTGTTGTTAGTATTGTTAGGACTTATAGGATTATAGAGAAAGTTGGAGTGTTATTTTTCCAAAAATTATGTCTTTTTTTGGAGCTTATTATGGATTTTTGCAGAATTTGAAATCGATTCAGAATCATGCTAAACCAGAGTCTTCTGTAAAACCTGAACAGTCCAAGATCAATCAACTGCAATGAATGAAGGCTCATTGGGAGTCTTTTTGGAGCAGCAGCTTCTTTGGACAGCACAACCTCACGCTGAGGATCACCAAATTTGATGTTAAAAAACGACACTAGCTGACATCGTAAACATCTGCAAGCACACGCAAGCTCATTCGGCGGCTTTCTTCTACCGACGTTCTCATGCCGTCAAATCAATACCCCTGATCTGGGCGCGCGGTGTATAAATCCCACCTGCTGCGGCGGAGAAAGCCGCGCGTGCCGGCCGGGAACATCTCCAAAACTCACGGGAGTCTTTGGAAAAAGCGAGGCGCTTCATATCCGAGCCGAAGAGAACTGACTCATCTTCATAATGTAGTTATCGGCGGCGAGACGGCCCTTGAGTTTTGGCGGTGCCGACCCTTGGCATGGGGCCCCGCCCGGGAAGGTTGTCACAGGCGCTCCTTTGTTGCCGTCGCTCCGTCTGCGGCTTGTGTGCGAGGCCCGGGCCGGCAGAGGGAGTCCAGTCAGGGGGCGCGAGAAAAGGGGCGGGGGGTTCGGTTGGCATCAATCCCCGCGAGGCTTCGGCCAGGTCTTGCGGCGACGGCGGCGGGGATGATGCCAAGCTGAGGTCGAGGCTGGGCGCAGAAGCGGGGAAATCGAAATCCGATGGAAGAAAACAATTTTCATGTGAGATGAGCTCAACCCGGACTGATGATGACGATGACGATGACCACGATGCTTCCAGGAAGATCCTGAGGAAGAAAGACGACTCGGCCAGCACCCAGCACACCAACAGCCTGCCCAAGTACATGAAAGTGAAGGAGACGTGCCAGCAGGCCGAGTTCCAGACGCCGTGCGAGCAGCCGGGACAGGTAAACCTTTGCTTCTCTTTGTTAGCCTCCGACGGCAAGAATTGATCCAATTCTGATATTTGGCACGATGACGCCCGAAAATCATTTGAACAAACGCAAGCTTTGCAGGAATCGCAGAAAAATCCATGTCGTAAATCCTATTAAATTGCATCTCAAAAATTGTAATTATAATTGTATGTATGGTCCAAAATTTGGACAGTGATTATTTCTGTGCACAAAATCTCGCACGTCCGGCTGTAATCACATAGAAATGTCGGGATGGTTGCATTTCGGAATTTTAATCCTCTGCTGGAAATTTCAGCTCCCTCGTGTTTTTTCCCATTCATTATTTTATTGCTATCATAAAAAAATTAAAGGAATTTCCATAATTTGTAACATAACTGGCAGCAAATGAGTAAATAATCAAACAAGTGTAAAGTCCCTTTAAAGTACGAGCAATGAAGAAATTAAGTTTATGTTTTGCTATTTTATAATACTTTGTATTTAGCTTTACAAAAGAGAAAAGTTGGCAAAAACAAAAAATCCGGGGGTATGAGATTGGGGGGACGAGCTAACGCTGAAGCCTTGAAATTGATCAAAATAAACAAAAAGCAGGAATTGTAGCAATCTGCGTTCTTGCAGTGAATTATAGAGTACTTTTTCCTTATTGGAAATTTCACTTATGCTAACAAATAATATATGAAACCGCCTTGCTGACAGCATGAATAGATACAGTTTCTGAAGCAATGGATATGTGAACACAAACGGTGGCGCAACACAGGTAGACAGACAAAGGCAGCTCACCTACTCAAAGCTATGGATTCTCTATCCGCTGCAAAAAATGACTAAGGATCACTAGAGTGCTTTTTCCTTCTTAAAAAGCTGCGCAAGGTCAGCGCGCTGGATCTCGCGGCCAAGCTCCACCTCCTCTTCCTCTTCCCGTTTGTCTGCTCTCCTGAACCTCCGGCGTGAACGGTCGCTGGAAGCGTAAAGCAAAACAGATTGTTTTCATCCCCGGCTCGTCCTTTCCTTCGACCCCCGCGCGCGGGTCTTCCAACAGAAACCCGATCGGCCTTCGCCGTTTGCGGCCTCGTTCCCACACCGCAGATGTTTCGCTTCCACTTTCTACATTTTTTTTTTTCGTCCTCTCAACTGACTTCATCGCGCCTGCGGAGAAAGACGGAGGACGTGCGAGAAGCGAGGGCGTCGGTGTGTAATTATACGCTGACGCACTTTGGCGCCGACCCGATTTGCGAGTGCGATCGGCACGCAGAAAAATAAATAAATAAAAAAACGGGGGGGGGGGGCTGTCCGGATGGGTCCGATTCATGAGTGCCAGGAGGTGAGCTCATTTCTCTCTCCCTTCAGAAGTGGCACTGCGTGGAGGAGATCACGGGCAAGTGGAGGATACAGAAGTGCAAGGGCGGCTCCAAGGAGGGCCCCCGCAAGAAGATCCGGAGCCTGAGGCCCCGCGCCGGCTACGGCGCCCACGAGAGAGCCTGCGACTGCACCCACGCGCTCTACAAGAACTCCAGGATGGAACGACGCTCGCATCGGCACGCTTCGCCTGGCCAGCGTGAGTGGAGCGGCCAACAATACCCCCAAACAGTACCCCCTCGAGGGAACTTCGGGGGGTACTCGAGATTTTAAATCGAAAACGTGCAAAAACCCTTTAAAATGATTATTGAATGAATGAATTGTTTCAGGAAAATCAAAGTTCATAAAACTAAATTCAGTAGGTTAATCGATTTCATTATTTTAAAAAGCCGGATTGTCCCCCTTACTAGAATGGTTTGACCCAACTTGTCATGAGCCACCGCTCGTTTCCTGTCAAGTTAATGATTTATTTCTGGGAACACATCTCTACTGTGATCCCAAAAGTTGAACGTTTTTCTGTAGGTAAATATTTATATTTCTTTTTCAGAACACTTTATGTTGATTTTTATTTTGTTTTGGGGTATATGTTGATAATTAAGTAAACGATTTATTTTCGTGAAGAGATCTCAACTGTAATCCCACAACAAGACGATTTTTGTTTAATAGGTTTCTGTGGACAGATATTTCTTCATAATTATATCTATATTTTTAGAACAGGTGTGACACTTAATGTTGATTATTTTTTGCTGTTTTAGGTTATCGGCCTCGCTTCGTCCACACGCGGGCCGCCAGATCTCTGTCGGTGGAATTCGAGGGCCAGATCTACGACGTGGACCTGCAGGCCGACGACCAGAGCGCCGTTCGGCGCCGCGCCCTCACCAAGCGCCGCCACGCGCCCGCGGACGACCCCGACTCGGACTCGGACTCGGGCTCGGACGACGACTCCGAGGAGATGCTGGCGGACGACACCAACGCGGTGGTGGGCTACCCCAAGTCCCTGAAGGTCACCCACAAGTGTTACATCCTGATGAACGACTCGGTCCACTGCGAGAGGGAGATCTACCAGTCCTCCAGAGCCTGGAAGGACCACAAGAGCTACGTGGACCAAGAGGTGCCCAAACGCCACGCGCGCATTATGCCATATGTCATCTCGAGACATTAAAAAAAAAAAAAAAAAAATGTTGGCAGATCGAAGCGCTTCAAGACAAAATCAAAAATCTCCGCGAAGTCCGAGGCCATCTGAAGAGGACGCGGCCAGACGAGTGTGACTGCGGAAAGAAAAGGTACGTCGGTGGAAATTCTTCATATTTTCTCGTATTTTCATGCTAACCGCTTCATCACATTGCGCGTGCGTGTCCGTTCCAGTTTCTACAGCAAAGGGGACAGAAACAAAGCCGACAGGTTGAAGAACAGGAACGATCAACTGCATCCCTTTAAGTGAGTGATTGATACCCCCGATATATATATATATATATATATATATATATATATATATATATATATATATATATATATATATATATATATATATACTCACACACATACAATGGGCCCCCGTGTTACGATATTACGTGATTACGTGTTACGAGCAGACCAGCATCTCCGCGAGGAGACGCCGACCAATAGCAGATCAGCATTGTAGCGCCGCGTTGCTTGGAGGCATTGACGGCAACAGAAAATAAGCGCAATTACCTAAAAACGCCTGCGGATGGAGACAAAACAACACAAATACAGCCAAGCCCCTAGGGTCATGACAGTTGTTTTTGTCGCAAAGCGGGGAAAATACCTAAAGGGGGGACGGAAAAAACTCAGTATTCCACATGGCAACATGAAAAAAATGTAACGCTGTAACCCTGGGGTCCAGTGTATAAATATTTTTTTCTTAAATCTTTTGTTAAAATAATACCATGAAAAATATATAATGACAATGATCTTAAAAATGAGCCCAGACTATGTGCACCACATAATTAAAAGTGCTCTAAGAAGCCTAATTTAATCGCAAATGTCAGTAAATGCAGCCATAATGGCTCCGCCACTTTTATTAAGCGGAGAACAGATGACTTTGTAACCAGAAACATTTCTTGAACCACATTTGTGTCAGCTACAAACAAAAATATGACAAGTGATCGCAGAAGGAAAATCTAATAAAATCAGGAAAAATAACAATAATGTGTCATGTTGGCAACTAATAAATTCAAAAAGAAGCCTGTCATCCAGACACTTGTTTTGTTTTGTTAGTAAGTCAAAATGACAGAGCAGATTATAGGGCTTTTAAAAAAAAAAAATTCTTCTTCTGCGTCTGGAAGCGATCAAGTCGCACGCAAAGATGCGATGATTCACACAAAATCGGAGAGACAAATGGAAACGGATTACGGCAACTCAAAGCAGCTGTTGCGTAGCCGCGCGGGCGGAATGACATGGACGCCGACCAAACTGGGAAAAAGTACCGTAAATTTCGGACGATGAGCCGCAGCTTTTTTTTTTTTCTTACCATTTGAGACCTGCGACTTATAGTCCGGTTCACCTCGGAAACGCCCCTACTAGCTTACCGCTAACAAAAAGCCAAAGCGCAAAGGCCGCGCTAACGATTAGCCGGTACGTCGCGACCAGGGAGTCGGCGCACGAGCTGGACGGCAAGACGCAGCTGTACAACGAGATCCGCCGGCGCAAAAAGCAACGCAAGGAGAAGAAACGTCTGCGCAAGGGCGACGACTGCAGCCTGCCGGGCCTCACCTGCTTCACGCATAACAACGACCACTGGCAGACCGCCCCCTTCTGGACGCGTACGCGTACTTCCGCCACCCTTGTGGGGATGACGTGACGGAAAAGTCAGAGTGTTTTTTGTTTTTTTTGCAGTGGGCGGTTTCTGCGCGTGCACCAGCTCCAACAACAACACCTACTGGTGCTTGAGGACCATCAACGAAACGCACAACACGCTCTTCTGCGAGTTCTCCACCGGCTTCCTCGAGTACTTTGACCTCAACAGCGATCCGTACCAGGTGGGACGCCGAATCGGATTCATTTGTTTATGGTCTTTTATTGCTATTTATCAGTTTTTGGGTTTTTTTTCTAATATTTTAAAGTGACGGAGGTTCTAAAAAATTAACTCATTAAATAACAGCCATTTTGTAAACAAGTAAATGAATACTTAAATAAAATATCAAAGATTGAATGGCTAAGATGCTTAAAAGATGCAAAAAAAATATATAAAAAATTGGGGGATTGAATGAATGTATTATTTTCCTCTACTATAGTTTTAATTTTTGCTAAAAATACAAAATTGAAATAAAATATGAAAATAAAAAGGGAGCTTTTATGGCCTGCGAGGTGTTCACATACAAAAATAACTTTCAATATTGTGTATTTTTTCATGAAAAAAATGTATTATGCTGACATTTATTTTCAGTAATTTTCCAGTGAATCAATTAAAAAAAAACAACTAATAATTGCCTCACTAAATCCCTTTTTTTAACCGATTAAATACCAAATGCAATTGAAGATGGGAATTTCCTGTGGAATTTTTTTCCTATTTAACGGTGCACTTCTGCTGCATGTTTATTCCGCGCCGCCAGCTGACCAACGGCGTGTACGAGGTGGAGCGCGACGTCTTGAACTCGCTCCACGGGCAGCTGATGGAGATGCGGAGCTGCCAGGGTCACAAGCAGTGCAACCCCAGACCCAAACTCTCCGACGCGGGTACGCCGACACTCGCCCTCCCCTCATTAAAAAAAAAAAAAAAAAAAAAAATGTCCCGGCGCATATCGGCGTGGCGCACGGTTGCCGCGGGAACCACGACCCACGCCGATGCGGAGGTCGCGGGAGATGCTTGATATCATACGCTTTCCTCCATCTTTTGTGTGCGCCTCACTTGGTAAAATCGCTAAAATTGTGTCCCAAAAAAATGCTAAGACATCATAGAAAATGTTGCTAATATTAGCCTAATGCTAACACACAGATTTAGCATCGATCATTTCAGCCGTTTTAAGCAACTGGTATCGGAACACAAACGGTTGCGTAAAACACGTAGACAGACAGCGCAACAAAACTCACACGCGTCTATTCTTTATCCTCCGCGAAGAATGACTAATATGCCTGTGTCCCGCCGCCCCCTGGTGGTCAAGACGTACACCAGAAGAAATAGCGGCCGCCTCTCTCCCTTTTTCTTGGCATGCTCGTGAATCTTTTTCCATCTCCCGTCGGCGTCTCCTTTGAATCCCGTCATTAACAATGGATTGCTTTTATGTTCCTGATCAGGAGGTAAAGATGGAGGCAGCTATGAGCCACACAGGTATCCAAACATTTTTCTTCTTCTGTGGCTTTTTTTTTTTTTTTGCCTCTTCTGTGGTCGCGTTAACACCTGCATGGGCCTCTCATCAGCACTAATCCATCCATGACGTTTGCCGGTCTGCATGGGGGAAGGCGCTAGCTAGCTAACGTTCGAGGCCGCCGGATTTGTTAGCTCGGCTCGGCGCGCCATTTCCCGTTTTGCCGTCGTTTTCTTTTCAGGGCGGCGACACTCGCGACATCTTTCGGGGAAGGCATGATTCGCGGTCCACGTCGGCCGTTTTAGTGCACGACCCTCACGCGACATGCATGGCGTCGCGTTGTCATCCTCCGCGCCTCCATGGGATGGTTTGACGGGGATAAACAAAAAAGGGTCCGCAGTCTCCGCTTTGCTGCAGCGATCCAATTTATCCCGGTTGCTCATTCTACCGTTTGAGATGACAAAACTCAAGACGTGTTAGCTTACCCATCCAAAAAACTAACATTTTTGCTCACCCTTTGAGGTGCCGCAGTCTCCACTTGGCTGCGGCACTCCCTTTTCTCCCAGTTTCTAAATTAGCTTGTTCCTTTGGAAATTTTCAAAATGCCTGGCTGCAAATGACAAAAAAAAACACACGATAAAAGATAATAAAAAAAAATAAATATGTGTATTATTTAAAATATGTAGTTATGCAATAACCCAGTTTAACACGCATTTTAATATTAGCTTACCGCAGCTGCTGCAAGCAACGTGCTCCGCAGTCTCCACTTGGCTGCAGCACTCCGGTAATTTTTGTATTTATTGGCTAAAATTCAAATAAGCGTAATATTTAAAATATGTAGCTATGAAATAACCCAATTTAACACGCATATTAATATTGGCTTACCGCAGCTGCTGCAAGCAACGTGCTCCGCAGTCTCCACTTGGCTGCAGCGCTCCATTCTTGTTTGTATTTTCTTTTCATGTTTGAGAATACACGGCAACAAAATAAGTCAATTTAATAAACGGTCTAGTGTTTGCCCACCCGGGCCGCTGCGAGCAACGTGCTCCGCAGTCTCCACTTTTTCACTCTCATTGGTCGAGCGGCCCGAATTGCGGTAGGCACGGGAACAAAAGCCAAACGTCAAACTGTTCCTCGGACGTCCGCGACGGCGGTCGCTCATGTCATCGCCACCTTCCCGCCCGCCGTGAGCAGAATGTCAATTTGACGTGTGTTTGTCGCTTAGCAGGCGACAGCGGCACCGAAAGCGCTCAAAGAGGAGACCGATCCTTTCCTTCCTGTGAGTCGACCAGTCCGGTCTCACGACAACACAAAACCATGTTATGAAAGCGTTTATTTTTTCCAGGAAGCTTCAATTAGATCATATAGATTTCTTCCTTGCACTCTGCAGATTTAATTGAAGATTTTTTTTGTTTTGTTTTGCTTGTTGCTTTTTTTTTTTTTTTGCTTTTAATTGCAGGTTGCCGCCCGTGCCTCTTTGTACTTTTGATGTGTGGTGGATCGTGGCCCCGATATTTCCTGTGTGCTCCCCGGCGGCATGCGTTTGCACTGCTTAACCGAATGCATGACGCTGGAGCTTAATCCAAACAACCCCCCCTTGAAAAATTGTTTTGTTTTGTGTTTTTCTTGTCCATCCTCAAATTGTTGTTCTTTGGTGTCTTCCTTCAGCGCACTCTGGGACGGACGACAGGGTTAAACTGCCCAACTTGACGGACGAGGACGTCAATTGGCAGGGACTGGAGGATCTTTACAGCATCAACGAAAGCCTTTACGACTGGAGGCCCGACTACAGCCCGGCGCCGGACGACTGGGCCAACTTCCGCAAGGACGTGGACCGCATCCTCGCGCCGCCTCCCCTTTTCAACCGATCCCGCCCGACGCCCGACCACGACTCCGCCCGGGACGAGCCGGGCTCCGGGGGCGGAGGCTTTGAAGCCGGCAGCGGGGGCGGAGCCGGGTTCGCCTGGATCGGGGAGTTCTGGCCGAGGGGCGGCCTCGCGCCCTCGAGCCGGAAACCGTCCCCGCCCGTCGTCGACGACCTTCCCGAGAGGACCGCGGCCCGACCCCGGACCGGCCCGACACCTCGGTCCGAACCCGCGAGTAAATGGGCGGAAGGGGGGCGGGCCCGCCTCACGCCGACGCCCCCGTCCGCTCCGAGACTCGGGAAAAAAGCCGAACTTCGGGTTCCGCCGCGTCAGCTGGAGGAGCTGGAAGGGGACGCGTTGAGCGGGGAGGGCCCGATCGAGATGGACGCGCGGCACGAAGCCGTCCTGCGCGCCCACGACTCCTCGGGGACCCGAGACGACGGCGCCGGCCTTCGCCCCGCCCTCAATGACCAGGCGGATATTTTCCGGGACCAAGGCTTCCTCCCCGTGCGGGCCGACGTGAGGCCCGGCGCCACCGGGAGCCCGCCCGAGCGGGCCCCCGCGTCCGGTCGGGCCCCCGTGGCGCCGCCCCTCGCGTTGGTCCGGGAGGGTAGCGGTTCTGTGGCCGCGCCGAGCCATCCGCAACTCTGACCAGACCCGTGACTGGCGCATCAGTCATTCGGACTTGTATCATGAATTTCAAAGGTATTTTTTTACATTAATATTAAAATTATTATAATTAGCAGACAGTGTTATGATTTTTTTTTTCTAAGAAAGTAGATATATATTTAGAGAAAAGCCTTAATGCAGCTAAGTGTTGGGATAGAAATGGAATCATTCCATTTGTTTTTAAGGACTGGCAATGCACTTTGGAGCATTTTTTTTTTTTAATTATTTTAATAATTTCCACCTTTTTGACCCCTCCCCCCATTGCTTTATCTCACAAAATGTTGAATGATTTTTTGGAACGCATTTAAAGACTTCAAATTGTGTGCCCGCATGTGTGAAGGGTTGAAAGTTGCAACATCCCACCGAGTCCAAAAGTAAGAGATCCAACACGCTTGCAGAAAAGCTTCAGATTCAGACAATTCTCAAGGGTATCAAATATGATTTTGTCCCAGTATGGAGGTACATGTTATATCATTTTTGCACGTAGATTTTAAAAAATTTGCAA
Organism: Hippichthys cyanospilos; assembly: GCF_059441005.1. NCBI lineage: Eukaryota > Metazoa > Chordata > Actinopteri > Syngnathiformes > Syngnathidae > Hippichthys > Hippichthys cyanospilos. The sequence continues at coordinate 13,418,039 of NC_142387.1, forward strand.
GGCATGGTGCTCCCATTCCATGTGTCTGTGAAAATGTGTGTGAGTGAAAGTGGATGCTGGTTAATGGAAAAAAAATAAAAATCTCAAACATCAAAGAAGACTTTGTTTTTACAGCATCATCTGGCTAAACTGACTTGTCGTACAAAAAGTGGATAGTAAGGCTTTTTTTTTTTTTTACAAAACGACAGTCTATATAGTAAGGCTTTTTTTGCAAAAAAACGACAGTTTATAGTAAGGCTTTTTTACGAAAAAAGTGACAGTCTATAGTAAGGCTTTTTCTTTTTACAAAACGACAGTCTATAGTAAGGCTTTTTTTCCAAAAAAACGACAGTTTATAGTAAGGCTTTTTTTTTACAAAACGACAGTCTATAGTAAGGCTTTTTTTGCAAAAAAACGACAGTTTATAGTGAGGCTTTTTTACGAAAAAAGTGACAGTCTATAGTAAGGCTTTTTTTTTTTACAAAACGACAGTCTATAGGAAGGCTTTTTTTCCAAAAAAACGACAGTTTATAGTAAGGCTTTTTTTCACAAAAAACGACAGTGGATAGTAAGGCTTTTTTATGAAAAAAGTGACAGTCTATAGTAAGGCTTTTTTTTTTTACAAACCGACAGTCTATAGTGAGGCTTTTTTACGAAAAAAGTGACAGTCTATAGTAAGGCTTTTTTTTTTTACAAAACGACAGTCTATAGGAAGGCTTTTTTTCCAAAAAAACGACAGTTTATAGTAAGGCTTTTTTTCACAAAAAACGACAGTGGATAGTAAGGCTTTTTTATGAAAAAAGTGACAGTCTATAGTAAGGCTTTTTTTTACAAAACGACAGTCTATAGTAAGGCTTTTTTTGCAAAAAAAACGACAGTTTATAGTAAGGCTTTTTTACGAAAAAAGTGACAGTCTATAGTAAGGCTTTTTTTTTTTTTACAAAACGACAGTCTATAGTAAGGCTTTTTTTCCAAAAAAACGACAGTTTATAGTAAGGCTTTTTTTTACAAAACGACAGTCTATAGTAAGGCTTTTTTTGCAAAAAAACGACAGTTTATAGTGAGGCTTTTTTACGAAAAAAGTGACAGTCTATAGTAAGGCTTTTTTTTTTACAAAACGACAGTCTATAGTAAGGCTTTTTTTCCAAAAAAACGACAGTTTATAGTAAGGCTTTTTTTCACAAAAAACGACAGTGGATAGTAAGGCTTTTTTATGAAAAAAGTGACAGTCTATAGTAAGGCTTTTTTTTTTTACAAAACGACAGTCTATATAGTAAGGCTTTTTTTGCAAAAAAAAAAAACGACAGTTTATAGTAAGGCTTTTTTTTTACAAAACGACAGTCTATAGTAAGGCTTTTTTTCCCAAAAAACGACAGTTTATAGTAAGGCTTTTTTTTTTTACAAAACGACAGTCTATAGTAAGGATTTTTTTGCAAAAAAACGACAGTTTATAGTAAGGCTTTTTTACGAAAAAAGTGAGTCTATAGTAAGGCTTTTTTTTTTACAAAAAACGACAGTTTATAGTAAGGGTTTTTTTCACAAAAAACAACAGTGGATAGTAAGGCTTTTTTACGATAAAAGTGAGTCTATAGTAAGGCTTTTTTTTTTTTTTTACAAAAAAACGACAGTCTATAATAAGGCTTTTTTTCAGAACAAGACAGTATAGTAAGGCTTTTTTGGCAAAAAAACGACAGTTTATAGTAAGGCTTTTTTTTACAAAACGACAGTCTATAGTAAGGCTTTTTTTGCAAAAAAACGACAGTTTATAGTAAGGCTTTTTTACGAAAAAAGTGACAGTCTATAGTAAGGCTTTTTTTTTTACAAAACGACAGTCTATAGTAAGGCTTTTTTTCCAAAAAAAACGACAGTTTATAGTAAGGCTTTTTTTCACAAAAAACGACAGTGGATAGTAAGGCTTTTTTATGAAAAAAGTGACAGTCTATAGTAAGGCTTTTTTTTACAAAACGACAGTCTATATAGTAAGGCTTTTTTTGCAAAAAAAACGACAGTCTATAGTAAGGCTTTTTTTTACAAAACGACAGTCTATAGTAAGGCTTTTTTTCCAAAAAAACGACAGTTTATAGTAAGGCTTTTTTTTTTTTACAAAACGACAGTCTATAGTAAGGCTTTTTTTGCAAAAAAACGACAGTTTATAGTAAGGCTTTTTTACGAAAAAAGTGAGTCTATAGTAAGGCTTTTTTTTACAAAAAAACGACAGTTTATAGTAAGGGTTTTTTTCCCAAAAAACAACAGTGGATAGTAAGGCTTTTTTACGAAAAAAGTGAGTCTATAGTAAGGCTTTTTTGTTTTTTACAAAAAAACGACAGTCTATAGTAAGGCTTTTTTTCAGAACAAGACAGTATAGTAAGGCTTTTTTTGCAAAAAAACGACAGTCTATAGTAAGGCTTTTTTTCAGAACAAGACAGTCTATAGTAAGGCTTTTTTTGCAAAAAAACGACAGTTTATAGTAAGGCATTTTTTCACAAAAAACGACAGTGGATAGTGAGGCTTTTTTACGAAAAAAGTGACAGTCTATAGTAAGGCTTTTTTTTACAAAACGACAGTCTATAGTAAGGCTTTTTATGCAAAAAAACGACAGTTTATAGTAAGGCTTTTTTTCACAAAAAACGACAGTGGATAGTAAGGCTTTTTTATGAAAAAAGTGACAGTCTATAGTAAGGCTTTTTTTTACAAAACGACAGTCTATATAGTAAGGCTTTTTTTGCAAAAAAACCCGACAGTTTATAGTAAGGTTTTTTTTTTACAAAACGAAAGTCTATAGTAAGGCTTTTTTTCCTAAAAAACAACAGTGGATAGTAAGGCTTTTTTACGAAAAAAGTGACAGTCTATAGTAAGGCTTTTTTTACAAAACGACAGTCTATAGTAAGGCTTTTTTTGCAAAAAAAAACGACAGTCTATAATAAGGCTTTTTTTCACAAAAAACGAGTGGATAGTAAGGCTTTTTTACGAAAAAAGTGACAGTCTAAAGTAAGGCTTTTTTTTACAAAACGACAGTCTATAGTAAGGCTTATTTTGCAAAAAAACGACGGTCTATAGTAAGGCTTTTTTTTACAAAACGACAGTCTATAGTAAGGCTTTTTTTGCAAAAAAAACAACAGTTTATAGTAAGGCTTTTTTCATAAAAAACGACAGTTTATAGTAAGGCTTTTTTTTTACAAAACGACAGTCTATAGTAAGGCTTTTTTTTCCAAAAAACGACAGTTTATAGTAAGGCTTTTTTACGAAAAAAGTGACAGTCTATAGTAAGGCTTTTTTTTACAAAAGGCTTTTTTTCCAAAAAACGACAATTTATAGTAGGCTTTTTTTTCACAAAAAACGACAGTGGATAGTAAGGCTTTTTTATGAAAAAAGTGACAGTCTATAGTAAGGCTTTTTTTTACAAAACGACAGTCTATATAGTAAGGCTTTTTTTGCAAAAAAACGACAGTAAGGCATTTTTTCACAAAAAACGACAGTGGATAGTGAGGCTTTTTTACGAAAAAAGTGACAGTCTATAGTAAGGCTTTTTTTTACAAAACGACAGTCTATAGTAAGGCTTTTTATGCAAAAAAAACGACAGTTTATAGTAAGGCTTTTTTTCACAAAAAACGACAGTGGATAGTAAGGCTTTTTTATGAAAAAAGTGACAGTCTATAGTAAGGCTTTTTTTTACAAAACGACAGTCTATGGTAAGGCTTATTTTGCAAAAAAACGACGGTCTATAGTAAGGCTTTTTTTTACAAAACGACAGTCTATAGTAAGGCTTTTTTTTCCAAAAACCGACAGTTTATAGTAAGGCTTTTTTCACAAAAAAACGACAGTTTATAGTAAGGCTTTTTTTTTTTACAAAAAAAAAAATATGTTATTAGATTACTGTGACTTTTGCATGATGGGAGTCCAGGCTAAGCCAATCATGTAAGTCATTGAAAAGCTTGCAAATATCAAATTAGCCAATAGCGCCACCCGGTGGCTTTGGAGTGTTCAAACAAAAAATACTACTGCGCCTCGTTCGAGACTTGCCTTTGAAAGGATTAATGCAAAAATTGGGGGAATGCATGATAAAACATCGGCTTTTTATGTCCAAAATTGACTATTTTCAATTTTGAATAGCAGTAAATAAGCCCGACCTGGGCCAAATATTTGTTAATAATTCAGTTAATGATTTATTTTTGTGAGGAGATCGCTACTGTAACCCCAAAACTGGATGTTTTATGTTGAATATTTTTCTGTAACAAATATGTATTTTGAAGATTTCTTTTTGAGAGCATGTCGGACACTTTATATTGATTATTTTTTGGTGGACAAATATTTATCAAGTTCAAGATTATTTTTTGTGAAGAGATCTCTACTGTAATTCCAAAACAGGGCGCTTTATGTTGAATGTTTTTCTGTGGACAAATATTCCTCCATAATTATTTATTTTTGAGAACAGATCTGACACTGTTGATTATTGTTTGTTTGTTCATAATTTAGTTGATTTTTTTTGTGATTTTTTGTGTCTCTACTGTAATCCCAAAACAGGATGTTTTATGTTTTATATTTTTCCGTGAACAAATATTTATTTATAATGATTTCTTTTTGAGAACAGGTCTGACGCTTTATATTGATTTTTGTGGAAAAATATGAATAATTTTTTTTGATAATAAATTTCTTCTATGATCCAAAAGAGGACACTTTAGCTTGATTATTTTTTTTGTGGACCGATACAAATGAAGTTTGAAAGAGTCTAAAGTTTTTTTTTTTTGTTTTTTTTTAAATGAGCCATTGATGACATTTTAAGTCTTTTTTTTTTTTAACCCCAAAAGATATTTCACAAGAAATTCATAAGTAAAAAAAGGTTGAGAGCAACTGATTTAAATTTACAATGATTACCACTTAAAATTTTGTCCGCATGTGTTGAATGAAAATTAAACTTTTCGATCCATATTACTGAAATAAATGCATTTGTTTCAGGATGTTCTATTTTTTAGAAAGCCTGTCATAAAGAGATTTCGTTTGTATTGCGATGCCACGGCAACATAAAGGAAAGTCCAAAGCATAAAGACGCCGCTAAAGAGGTCCGCTGTCACTCTGCTTGGGCAGTGACGCTTTCAGCAATGAAGACCTTTCTGCAGGTTTTAATGGTTGCCCCCTTTCTGTCTTACTCGCACTGCCAAGGTAAGTGAGACCTTCGCTACCCTCTGCCGCCTTTTAGCTTCGCGCTTCCGCGTCCCTCGGCCGATCAAGAACCGCCAAACTCTCGCAAATGTCTTTGAAGTCGTTCAATGCCGGGGACGTACTTTCTCGATTTTTCAAAAGTCCAGACGTGAAAACCCAGATACTTCGGGTATAAATTGATGCTTGGGAGCATTCGCTTTTTCAGTGACGCGGACAAGAATTTTCATCTTTTAAAATAATAACAACAATAATAAATTAATTGTGCGGCCCTCGATAGCGTCCGTAGTTACATAGACGTAGTAGGTAAGATTCTGTTGGCCTTGAAAGATGAGTGAAAATGCGGAATTTACTTGCCCTAGAGGTTTCCTTTTCCGATAAGCATTAAAGACATGAATTTCCAGATAATTATTTAAAAAATACTTAAGTAACTTAAGTCAGAACTCGAAATTAAAAAACAAAGGAAAAGGAAACTACGTCCCTGGCATTGAATGAGTTAACTTCCTCGGCTATTACAAGAGTCTTCTTTGACGACTGTCCATTTTTGATGCGGTTTAGACCGCGGGTGTCAAACTCAAGGCCCGGGGGGCGGGATTGGACCGTGCTAATTTGATTTCAAATTTCCGGCTCGAATACCGAATTTGCCATTGGCTTTGAAAAAAATGGGGGGCGACGTTATTGTTCCCCATCTCTCTTGAACACTTTTTACCGTCCTCTGCTTTGAAAACAAGGTAAACGTGTGACAAACACAAACACAAACACAAACACACAAACACACTTGAAATGGATTTGACCTTCAGTCATACCGACCCTCGAACAGAAACGACTGCGGATAAACTACGTGAGCCACGATAACGCTGACTTTGACACCCCTGGTTTAGACTACAGTCCAAACAATTTTGACAGTGTCCATGTGGCTTTGATTTTTTTATTTTTTTTTTGCAGACCGTGAAATAACCTGTCTAGCAAAAACAAGCTGCATTTTACCGGGGGACGCTGTAGAGAGGTTGAGTAAGGAACTTTGGACTGTTAAGTGGGTGTGGGAGTCGTCCTATGGGATGAGCGGAACGGCCCTCTACTTCGAGAAAGGGGCGGACCAACCGAAGGCCCAGAGCAAGCGCTTCTACAAAAGAACGTCACTGTTTGAGGAAAATCTCTATAGAGGGAACGTTTCTCTGCTGCTTGAGGACGTAGTGCCCAAAGATGAAGGGCGATACACATGCTGGGTTAAAATAATGATGAGAGAAGAGACTTTTTCCGTCAATCTCCAAGTGAAAGGTGAGCCCGCAAACGGTCACGGGAATTGTAATATTTTTGCCTGACCATCCGCCACCACTAGGGGGTGACATTTGACTTCTTTTTTTTTCTGGTCCGTCAATTCATCAGGCGCTGCCCACACGCTATTTTTTTCTGTTTTATTACTTGGACTGAAGTTAACGCCGAGTATGTGGTTCTACAGTTCCACCGCAATTGAAAGACAACACAGTAATAGAAGTGTTAACACAAAAATATAGCCAGCTAAGGGGTTTAACCCTAACTTATAATACCATCATGTTTATTACTCCACATTTGAGAAATGCAGTGGACAAGAGTGCTAATATCAATCATGTCCACCGGATGGCATTATCATGCTTTAAATGACACTCAAATGGTGGATATCCGTTCTCATATCTGTTTGCCCTACAACTATAGAAGACAATTTCATTAACATTTGTCGAAATGTCATCTGTCACACGTGACAAGTAAAACAAAGAATTGCTGATGCTTGAATCGACAAAAAAGGCCTTTAATTAAACATCTATCCACACTCCTATAGTTGCCCTCCAACTATAGGGGTCAATTTCATTAACATTTGCCTAAATGACATCTGTCACGCATGACAAGTAAAACAAAGGATTGCTGAGGTTGAATGGACAAAAAAAGGGTCTTTAATTCGGGAATTATTAAACATATATCTTAAAAAACATCTACCTTGCATTTCCTGGCCAAAATCCAATCAGAAAAGAATGTAACTTTGTTCCGCATCCCCAGAATGCTCTTACCGGCAAGACAACGGAAACCGGGACTGAGAAATTGTTGTTTTGAGCCCACGTTGTGCTGACATGTTACTATCTGGGTGTCAGTTCCGATCCAGGTTGTCTACATGGAGTTTTTTGACCAGACTGCGTTCTGTCGGGTCAACGACGTCTGTCCTGTTCCCACGTTGGAGTGGTATACAGACCACTACAAAAACGACAACGTCTTTAAAAACAAAACAACGGTGACGGAGACCTCGACGGGTTTCCATCACATGGAGAGCAGCTTGCAGCCAAAGGCGGCCGAAAGCATCGACGTGATATTCATTTGTGAAATCTACAACAAATGGGACAGGAAAAGGGCTGAGCTCAGGGTAGAAGGTACAAACGACCTCGCGCAGACTGCACTTCAACTTTTCTAGAACCTGATCCAAACCTCCTGTGCAGAAACCCTCAATGTAACAGTCGGCAGCGACTTGAGGGTGGCGTGCGGCTCCAAGACTTCTAGCGAAACCACTGAGGTAACCTGGATGTTCCGCCGCCTGGAGAACGTCAAAGCGAGCCGTCCGGAGCCCCGGGTGACGCATTTGGGGAGGGAAAAGAACGCATCTTGGCGCTACTTGAAGCTCCCCAACCTGCAGGCCGAGCACCAGGGCACGTACGTCTGCGGGGCCCGAACGCCCTCTGCCATCTACTTCACGCAGACGGACGTCATTGTCAAGCAAGGTAAAGAGAATTTTCGTCCGTCATTGTAACAGTACGGCCTGCGAGATAAGTTTCGATATAAATAAGACTTCGTTATTCCAATTTCGATATCCTGAAAAACGTCTTTTTGCGGAGTGTTTTTGTGGAGTCCAGATATTCGATTCCGGGGATGCGTTCAAGTGTGTAGTAACCGATTGCTTAAAGTCCTAATGTCTTTGATTGTTTTAAGTACTGAAGCAGGGGTGTCGAAATCATTTTTATCGTGGGTCACGTTGTATTTAGGATTTATAGTTCGGGAACGACTGCGAATCAAATTTTAAGTGTGGTCGTCGATCACTTAGCTAGTTTTGAAATCAGAGGCTGGTAAAAACAGTTCAAAAGAGAGATTGGGAAGAAAAAAAATGCCCCCCCCCCCCCCCGAAATTTTAAAAGTTGAAGACATATGACCTTTGGGCCTTCAGCAGTTTGACACTTGTGTCCTAAAGTATGGGCAATTAATTACTAAAGAAATTAATCACTTTCAGTAATATGTAGCACAATAATTTTACCGTACAAGTACTAATTGTACCTATTTACCGACTAAAGTATCTAAATTATTCACTTGAATGTATGAAGTGATTGCTGACTTAAGTACTTCATTCATTTAGTAGCAGCCATTTTTACACACTCCTTTAGTCGCAGAAGGGAGACAACAAACATTTTTCTCGCGAGGAGAGCGGCCAATTACACTTTCTGTCTGTCCCGCTTTCATTCATTGTGGTTGTGAGATAACATACGCAATTATTCTAACAGAAGTTTGGGGACCGCTGCTTTGAACGGAATATCAGTGAGGTCAAGGGCAATACCAACACTGTCTTGTTTCCTCTTCAGACAAAATTCAGCCATCTGTATTTATCACAAGCGCCTTATGCATTTTTCTGCTGGCCGTGATCATTGGCATCAGTGGATTCTTTATACATAAAGGTGAGCGAGCCTAAGACGACCGAAAGAGGTACTGCGGGAAAAGGCGTCCTCGCTGAGCGCTGATATTTCGTCCACAGTGAGGACCTTGAAGATGAACCAACAGCTACTAGAAATCTCCATACCACTGGAAAACGTTGACAGACCGCAAGAAGACGACGAGGACTTCAAGATCCAAGCCATTGAAACAAATACAAAATAATAAATAATAATAGAGGCAGTAAAACTTTTCGTAACGCGAGGCAGAGGAATGCTAGGGGGCGGGACGCGATAAGAATTAATAATTAAACCAAAGGTTTCCCTTTATAGAGAATTTATTACAGTATAGTCAAACGTTTATTATATAAACTGCTCCTTTATTCGCATATCAATATGGCTTTTGATAAAAACAGATATACACAACAAAGAAAAATAACTGTTCTAAAAATTATCTTTAGTGTGGTGATTTTTTTTTTATGGCAGTTTGGGAAATCTTACCGAGCGAACGGTCATTGAACACATCGCCGGACAACTGCTACTAAACGTGAGTACAACCCTCGCTTTTTTTTTTTTGCAAAAGTATGCTGATGAAAAATCTAGAATGTACATTTTTGAAGGAAAAGCTACAGCTTTACAGTATTTGAAAATGTAAAGGCGGTGATGATACATAGTATCGGAGTCTTTTATTGGTCAAAAGAAAGGCCAGAAGGCGTAGTTGTACAAGTTTTAAAATGCTGATTTTTTTGTTTAGTTTGAGAAGCTAAAAAGCCTTGTTGATTCTCATCAATTTCATGTAAAAATGTCAACATTTGATCTTTTTCTTTATCATACGAAAATGTGTGCTGAAGCAAGACCATTAAAAAAAACTTGTTTGTGTGTTTTGATGTCCAATATGAATCACAAGTTTAGTACATTAAAGTACCTGAAATATAAATGTAAATCCCTATTGACCAACTGAACCGTTTGGGAAAAAAAAACAATATTATAAATCAGAGAAAAAGGAATAAAACACTTCTTAATCACACTGATCCTTAATTTGATTTAGAAAAAAATTGCCAGCGACTGAAAGTTAGAAGACTTACAGACTTTGACATTTAAAGCGCCACAGCACCCCCTGGTGCCATGGTTGTGCATTAAATGAAAAGCTAAGTCTACTGAATGCATGTACTCTCTTTTACTTTTCTGAGGTTTGCTGCAACTTATTTTACACTCCATCCAAATATCGAAAACAATAAATCACGAGCAATAACGTCATTAGTTTCTAATGCTCTCCCACGTCAGCTCGGTGTTTCTTGTTTCTTAAATTGTAATGACTTCAAAGTACGAAATATACAAACAAGCAATATGAACATATTATTACGGAGACAATGAATCCAAAACAATAATAAAGAAAATAAATAAACAAGATTAATCCGCGTTGGGATCGCCATAAAAATAAATGCCATAAAAACCTATGCTAATTAGCTAATGCATGCAAACCCCAGGTAAAAGCATCAACATTTTGTATACATATTCAAAATCGGTAACAAAATAGTATAGTAAGTACTACATATATAATAAACATGTACAGGAAGGGGAAAATGAAATTGTATTCAACTTTGGAGTAGGGCAACACAATCGAATTTCCATCACAACAGTGGCTGCCACAATTAATTACGCTGATTCTCGGCGGTAAAAGCCAGCTGCACTTCACTCCAGTACACAAGTCATATCAAGCACGGTCATCCTACCACTAGGAGGCAATGTTTCCCACATGTTTGCATGACAAAAGCCTTATTTTTTTAAGTATCAAGCCTTGTTTACATAATGCCTGTTTAAAAATATGTTAAAATACTAAAAACAAATTTAATTAAAATATTAATAATATAGAGCAAAATATTGGCCTCACCGTTCTTTCTGTCGTCTTCGGCGCTCGCTTCATCGTCCTCGGCATCGTTAAGCGGATCCTCCAAGACAACATCTCCGTGGCCAGGCAGCTCCATGTGCGCGAGGAATCTTTTCCCATTACTCGTTCCATTTCTCATCGAATATAAGTCTAAACCGTCTTTGATTTTCTTGACTGGGCCCAAAAGCTGTAGCGCAGGTCACTTGTGTTGCGGTTATCCGTGTAGCAGTCGCACGTGTGAGAAACTGAAATTATTTAGCTATTAGCATTTAGCCTTTCCACTGTATAAGCACAGCGCGCTTTTATTTCGCGCATGCTCAGAACAACACTTCCGGTGCACGTAGCACGCACGCTCACCTATTGAACATGGCACTGTCAGTCTAAATTTACTATAGCAGAAATTATGTGATTTTGTTAATAAAAATTTCAGGCAAAATACCACATTCATTGCTCCAAATTAATTGGAAGGAAACCATGTTTTAATGTGTTTTTTAAGGAGGTCAAATAACGCATTCTTCGAATGATATTCAGGCAGTAAAAATGCTAAAAAAAAAACATTGGAGATTAGTAAAAAGTTAAAGGTATATCTATATATATTTTGTACCCCTCACATAGTTGTGTTTATTAATTGTATTTGTTTTCTTTCTGGTTTCTATTTATTGGATTTATTGTCACTCTTATTCTGAGATGTTCTACTAATGTTTGCTTTTCCATCATTTGTAACATAATGCCACAAAGCAAAAACGCACATGCCTCCAACCGTTTTAATCACGTCATAAATGTAACAATTTCCTCCGCCAGGACACCATGACGCACTTTTGACTCGCGTGGCTCAAATACTGTAGCGCCATCTTACTTTGAGGGTAACAATTTGTGCAGAAAAACAGCGTCTTCCTCCAGTCAAAGTCAAACAACCACAGATATTAAATAATGTCATTTAAAATACTGTCAGTCAAAAATAGTAAGCTCTCCGATAAAACCTAGCACCAACGTTCGACCGACTCGATGTCTTGTCGGTCGGACGAAGAAAAACTTGATCCGCGTACAGCGTCTTTTGAAAAGTTCGCATGGCTCAGATCCGTGATGCTCGCGGGGGACAAAGCGGCCCGGAAACGCGGCTCGGAAACGCGGCTCGTCTTCCGCTCAGCCGTGCTGCCATCCAAATAAGTCAATGAAAGAATCTGGGGGAGGGGGCGGGGCTATCTGAGTCCGGCCCGTGACGTCATCCATTCCAGGCCTTGACACAACCTGGAAAAATCAGATTGGAGGTAATCTATGTCATAGAGGAAATAATGAACGCTTAAAAAAATAATTTGGACATAGAAAGTCATATTAACAACAATATGAGGAAAAAATAAGATTATAAAATTGTTTCACAAGGTTTCATTTTCCGATTACTAATCAAGTTGAAATTGCACAGAATCAGTGAATTAAAATGACATTAATTGGAATAACGCAAACTTTTTTTCTAGAATTAATGTGATGGAATATACAATATTATATATTATAATTTTTTTTTAAATTCATATTTATGGGTTTACGTAATCTTCCTGAACAACTACAATTTTTAACATTTTTTGGACACCTAAATAATAAAAAAAGCATTAAAAAAATCATCTAAGCTTAAATCTTTTTTTTAATTAAAATTAGTTTTTAAACTGTATTTTTGGGTCATTGTCATTTTGATTACGGGACATTATGTATGATTTTTTTAAATTAAAATGAGTTTTTGATGTTTTGGGGTCAAATTTATGGTCCTGAAACATCTTTTCTTAATCCAAATTGTTTTTTTCCCTCCACACCTGAGAACACGTTGGACAAGGACAACAAAAAAAGCCTTCATAATCAAGTCAATGTAAGTAAGCCTGTAGCGATATCAGTGGTATCAAACATACGGCTTGCGGGCCAGCTGCGGCCCACAAACGGGTTTAATCAGGCCCGCCCGATGATTTTGTAATGTAAAGTAAAAAACTGAATTTTAGGTAAAGAACTGTTTTTTTCTTCAATTAGAGAAGATTCCAACGATGACAAAATATTCAATTTCTAAATATATATATATTTTTTGGCGCACCCTTCCCCGGTGAGAGCGCAGCAGGACTGGATGTGCCACGGGTGATCTTTGATGGCGCTCAGCGTCAAGTACTTGGAGATCTCGGCGGCCGACATGCAGTCCTTCATGTCCTGCTTGTTGGCGAAGATCAGCACGGCCGCTTTGCGCAGGTCCTGCCACGCCAGCGCCGACAACGGTCACGCTCCGCCCCCGCCCATTTGACCCCGCCCACCCGCGGCTGACCTCGTGAGCCAACATCCTGTAGAGTTCCTCTTTGCTGATGACCAGGCGCTCTCGGTCCGTGCTGTCCACCACCAGGATGACGAACTGCGCAAACAACGGGATGAATGATGGGATGGCGGGAGACGCGTTGCCATGGCAACCGCGGGGCACCCCAGTCATTCAGTTACATGGACTGCATTATTAAAATGAATTAAAAACACATTTTTGTCATTTTCAATTGCATTTTGTGACATCAAATTTGCTTCTTGGTATATTCCAACAATTCTGATACGTATAAAAATAGTTTTTCTTTTCAATTAACTTAACACCCATTTAAATGAAGCAAAAATTGCCATGTAAATCCATCACACATACAGTGACTAATATATTTTTTTTTTACTATATTCCATCTCAATTTGACAACATGAAACCTAAATAATTGTAGTCAAGAGTACTAAAGTTTTGTATCTCAGCTACTGCAGCTGCCGTTTTGTTTCCCGGGGAGGCTTCTTTGTCAATGCTTAACCTTTGACCCAGAGCCACCCCCCCCCCCTCCCACAGACAGCTGCCGTGTAGTGTCAACAAACACACCATCTGCCCCTCATTGCCACATCTGTGCGTACCTCCGTGTTGGAGTAGTACGTGTTCCAGGAGGACCTGAGCGTCTCCTGTCCGCCGATGTCCCACATGAGGAAGTGCGTGTTCTTCACCACGATCTCCTCCACGTTGCTGCCGATTGTGGGTGACGTGTGGACCACCTCGTTCATCAGACTGGCAAAAGAACAGTTCATTAGTTGGGCACCCAGCCCTTTTCTTACTTACCGAGCTAGCATTGCTATTTCTCCTACCTCGATCGCACTTATCTAGCTACCTAGCTAGCTACTGAAGAACCTGCCTAGCTTCCTGGCTAGTTGGCTACCTAGCAAACACCTGAGCATTCAAGCTAGATCCTGAGCAACCACGCTGGCTACTTAGCAACTAAGATAGCTGCTGCGGAACCAATATAGCACCTGAGCAAACAAGCTAGCTCCTGAGCAACCAATAGAGATACTGAGCAACCACGCTAGCTACTGAGCAACCAAAATAGCCACCGAGCAACCAAAACAGCCACCTCGCTGTCTAACTAGCAACTGAGGAACCTAGCTTCCCGGCTAGTTGGCTACCTAGCTAATTCATGAGCAAGAAAGCTAGCTCTTGAGCAACCACGCTGGCTACTGAGTGACTAAGATAGCTACCGAGGAACCAATATCGCGCTTGAGCAAACAAGCTAACTTCTGAGCAACCAATATAGCGACTGAGCAACCACGCTAGCTACTGAGCAACCAAAATAGCAACCCAGCTATCTAACTAACTATTGAGCAACCAATATAGCGACTGAGCAACCACGCTAGCTACTGAGCATCCAAAATAGCAATCCAGCTATCTAACTAGCGACTGAGCAACCTATCACCCTGCAGGTTGGCTACCTAGCTAGTTCCTGACCCAGTCACTGAGCAACCTAGCAGCCAATGCAGCGCCTGAGCAGCCGATCGAGGTCTTGAGCAACCAATCCAGATGCCGAGCAACCAAAGCAGCTCCCGAGCAACCGATCCAGCTCCTGAGCATGCAAGCCACCTAGCTGCCTAGCTATTTATCTTTCTACAGAAACTAGCTAGCTAGGAACCTAAAAAATGTAAAGTGGCTTACAACTGGTAGAGGATGGTGGTCTTGCCAGCATTGTCGAGGCCAACGATGATCACCTTGTGTTCTGCAACAAATACATTTTTCTGAACAAAAATATGGAGATTTCGCTCATCCTCACATTTCTGTGGTAGCCATAATCGTTCAGTCCATTGTGCTCTTCCAGGAAGGAAATGTTGATTAGCGGTTTCCAAGTGAGACAAGTGTTGCTCTATGACTTCCTACGACTTTGTATATTGGCCACAAGTATGTGCACGGGGTGTGAAAAGTCTACATGCACATGATCGTTCAAATGCCGGGTTTTAGTGATAAAAGAAGTTACATGGTTTCTCATTTTTTATCATTACATTAGGATGAATTGAGATAGATTTTTTTCTATTGGCCAAATTTGTACTTTTGTCAAAATGTTATTCTCCAAATCTCTAAATAGATTTGAAGATATTTTACTAGAAAAATACTTAAAACATGTTTCTAAATCGCCATTACATCATTATCTCAAAAAAAGTATATGATAAAACTAATTACAAATCCTCCTAGGTCTCGCAGTGACGTCAGAGCCGATGCTTCCCAAACACGGCTAAACAATCGATCGTGCACTAAACATGGTAAAGCAAAATAAAATTAAAAAAAATTACATCTCTTTAAATACTATGCAAATTAACAACTTTTAAAGCAGCTCTGATTACGAAATTGCGTTTTGTTTATAGTAAACACCCTCTCACAAAGTCAACAAAAGTCGTCCAAAACAAGCTTCTCAGAGCACTTTTTTTTTCTAACTTAAAAATATTTCATCTTTTGTTACCTTGGTTACAGAAGAAGCTCCACAGTTTAGCGAGTATGAGGCCCATTGTTCGGAGCAACAAAAATACCAATGTCCGTCTGTCCGTCCGCTCTTTGTTCGGAACATCCGTCGGTCGGTACCCAGCTGCAAGTCCACGCACGGCGGCTAAGCTAAGCTACAAGCTCGCGGCGACTTTGCCTGCAACGCCGACTCCATGCGTCAAAAAACGTGCTCCAAAAACACCTTGGGCTTTTGAGGGAGCCCCGAGACAGCCGCGGCGAGTTGCGGTATGCAGGATCTATTTTCCGATTGAGCGTTGGTCGGACAACCCTTGGCGTCTACTCGAACTGGGCCGGCACCAGAGCAGAGAAGCCACATATTGAACGACTTACCAGTGACGTCATCACGCCACAACGCCTATCCGAGCGTTAAAAATTAACCTTACAAAATACCGCAAAACTCAACAAGACAATGATTTGTTTTATTTATGATTACATATGCACTATAATATAAAATGAGTTCGGGAAAAATAACTATAGATTTGAACTACGTTCCCGCGTACGTCATCAGGCAGCGACGGGTCCACGCTTTCCCAGCCCCGCTTAAAAACATCTCGTAATTACGTCATTATTACAATGTCGCTCAACCGATTCAATTTTAGCAAATACCTGTATATGTTTTGAAGTTGTTTTTGTTGTTGTTGTTGTTTTGTTTTTGTTTTTTTGTCGCGTGCCACGTGACTTCTTGCCCGTGACGAAGGCGGAAGTCCAAGCATCTTACTGCGAGAAACGGCCAATACTCTTCTTTATTCACAGGAGACAGACAAATCGTTTGGCGATAAGTTCAACGATTCGTTTGAAACACATGTACAAAGATTTGGCTGGCCCTTAGTGGTGACACAATTTTTTTATTTTAAGTTTTCGACTGTACCTTCAAGTTGCATCAGCCTCAGTGAAAGGACCCCGTTGAGTTTTTGTCAAGGTAAATTTTAAACAATTTGAACATTAATTATCTGTTAATTCTAATCATTATTTTTGAAATTGAAAATAGTATGAAGTAGAATAAACAACTGATTATTTCGTAAGGAAGTAAAAATCGTAATGAGTAATTCAGGCATTGTCCACTGCTACCTTTATCAATTCCTTTTCCATTCAAGATGGCGGGCGATGAGTCCGGTACAACGCTGGGGCAGCCTCATTTGGCCAAACAAGACCTCAGTACTCTGGTAAGTGCTCCTCCTACACTGCTGACACTTTAGTGATTTTGTAGACTAAACTTTAGCCCCCTTTTATCGATGATCAGCCACAGTAAAATTCCTTTTTGTTGCCCGCTAAGATACTGCTGCGCCCCTGCCTTCTCCCGGCAACACGACGGCTTGCTAATAGCAGTTAGCTACTGGCTCCCTGACAATCCAGATTTTTCTTGGTTGAATACTGTATTCTATCCCCTTTAGCGAGAATCCTTTAAATTTGTTATCCTAACGTTCATGCAAAATAGTATCTGTGTTGTGGCAAAATTATTTTTACTGTAGCAACACATACAATGTAATTTACTGTTATATATCATTTATCCTCTGTGTAGAACAAGTAATACTAGTGATGCACTGATAAGCTGAATTAGCACTTTATCTATTTGTAGGATGTATCCAAGCTGACGACTCTTTCCCCTGAGATCATCAGCAGACAGGCCACCATCAACATCGGTACGGCCGTTTAAAGAATGGCGTCGAAATGCGCCGTTCAACGTCACCTACCAAGTTGTGTGGTTTTGATTCCTAGGCACCATCGGCCACGTGGCGCACGGAAAGTCTACGGTGGTGAAGGCTATCTCGGGTGTTCACACTGTCCGATTCAAAAATGAGCTGGAGAGGAACATCACCATCAAGCTCGGCTATGCTAACGCTAAGGTACGCGCGACGTTAAAGACGCCGGTCCTTAACGCCGATGCTGACCGTTGCCGTGTTGTCTCGTTAGGTCTACATGCTGGACGACCCCAGCTGTCCTCGGCCTGAGTGCTATCGCTCGTGTGGGAGCAGCACCCCCGATGAGTTCCCCACAGATATCCCCGGCACCAAAGGCGACTTTAAACTCGTCAGGTGAGTCGGTCTTGGCTCTTCACGATTTTTGTCCAAAGAGTGGAACAATGCTGATGTCATCAGTGAGTATGCATCTGAAATTAGTTTGGTTAAGAAAGGACACAGTTGCTGATTTTGAAGTCTCTTGTAGACACGTCTCCTTTGTGGACTGTCCCGGTCACGACATTTTGATGGCGACCATGCTGAACGGCGCCGCCGTCATGGATGCCGCCCTCCTCCTCATCGGTGAATCGTCTCATCCGCACCGGCCTGGACACCGGCCGCGTGAAAAGCTAGTCACATTTGTGTCCTTCCAGCCGGCAACGAGTCGTGTCCGCAGCCGCAGACGTCGGAGCATCTGGCCGCCATCGAGATCATGAAACTGAAGCACATCCTCATCCTTCAGAATAAAATCGACCTGGTGAAGGAGAGCCAGGCCAAAGAGCAGTACGAGCAGATCTTGACCTTCGTGCAGGGTGCGATCCCACACAAATCCGGAAACAAAAATATGCTTCCATCAAGAACAGCGTCCACATTGACCACGCGTCTCCTCTGATTGACAGGCACGGTAGCCGAGGGAGCGCCGATCATTCCAATCTCCGCTCAGCTCAAGTACAACATCGAGGTAGTGTGCGAGTACATCGTCAAAAAGATTCCCGTCCCTGTGCGAGATTTCACCTCGGAGCCCAGACTCATTGGTGAGAAACGTGGGGAAATTTCCTGATTGGCCACTTATATTAATAACATGGCTGTGAATGG
The DNA here is from genome assembly GCF_059441005.1 of Hippichthys cyanospilos. Lineage (NCBI taxonomy): Eukaryota > Metazoa > Chordata > Actinopteri > Syngnathiformes > Syngnathidae > Hippichthys > Hippichthys cyanospilos. The sequence goes on from NC_142387.1 coordinate 13,436,282, forward strand.
GTTTACAACTACGCATTCTTGTAACGATGTTACCAGTATTAGTGCCGTACTGAGACTCTAAAAGAGGAGCTGTGTTTTGTAAGCACTATTTTTTTTTCTTATTGATTGTCCTCCTCACCTAGTCATCCGATCATTTGACGTCAACAAACCCGGCTGCGAAGTCGACGACCTGAAAGGCGGCGTGGCAGGAGGGAGCATCCTCAAGGGCGTCCTCAAGGTGAGACACTCCTAAGGACAAGGAAAAAATGTGTCCTGATGTGAGGGGTAATAATCTGTGGCGTCTGCAGGTGGGCCAGGAAATCGAGGTGCGGCCAGGCATCGTGTCCAAAGACCACGAAGGGAAGTTGATGTGCAAACCCATCTTCTCCAAGATCGTCTCGCTGTTCGCCGAACACAACGACCTCCAGTATGCCGCGCCCGGAGGCCTCATCGGTACTTCCGTTCAGTATTCACCGTTTGGCCATTTCAACTTCTGGCACTTATGACCTCCAATGACCTCGGTACAGGCGTGGGCACCAAGATTGACCCGACGCTGTGCCGAGCCGACCGCATGGTGGGTCAGGTGCTGGGCGCCGTCGGGGAGCTGCCGGAGATCTTCACCGAGCTGGAGATCTCTTACTTCCTGCTCAGGAGACTGCTTGGCGTGCGCACGGAAGGTGACAAAAAGGCCGCCAAGGTGAGCGGCGATGCTAAGTGTTAGCACGCCAACGGTGTTCTGTTTTATTAGCATTAAGCTAATCAAGTCAAATTTGTTTATACAGTCCTTGATCTAACACCTTCACAGGTCCAGAAGCTGTCAAAGAACGAAGTGCTGATGGTGAACATCGGCTCGCTTTCGACTGGCGGCCGCGTCAGCGCCGTCAAAGCCGATCTGGCCAAGATCGTCCTCACCAACCCCGTCTGCACCGAAGTCGGAGAGAAGATCGCCCTGAGTCGACGTGTGGAGAAACATTGGCGGTGAGGAATTTCGCCCAGCAAATTTTTCTATGGCAGCTTGTACTAGTCAATCAACTTTATGTTAAACGTAAAGGAAAACTGCACGTTACGCGCCGCAAGTACTTAGTTTGTCCATGTTTTATCCTCATACGTCTATCTGATTGGCTGTTCCCTTTTTCACAACAGTTTGATTGGCTGGGGTCAGATCAGGAGGGGCGTGACCATCACACCCACTGTGGACGATGACTAAGGCAGGCCGTTACCCTAGCAACGCTTCCATCAGGCACCGCAAACGTCACACTGGTCTGTTTTCTTTCGCTCCTATTCCTCGTTTTTCCTGCCAAGAGGACAAACTGGAATAGCGCCACAATTTAGGACTTTGGTGAACATCCTCCGCTGGCTGCGCTTCAGTGCAGCTCACAATCACTCTTATCTAATAAATGTTTGGAACTAATTTTGTTGCGTCTCATTTAAGAAGGCCAACAGCACCAATATCAGTGATATCAGCGATGATACAGCTAGTTTTGTATTGGTCCAATATTTTGGTGTGATTTTGCATTTGGTTGCTTGATGTATAATATCAATAAATCTTGGACTTTACTGTTTTATTGTAGTGTTTTCACAACATTCAACAAACATGCTGTGCCATTTTTCTTACATCATTAAATAATAGATTAGAGTGTAAAAGCAAGGATTCCACCTAATTTTACATTGTGAAGAAGTCCGCCTGAATAAAGAAATACACGGGGACTGGCTTGAGGGGTTTTTAATTCAACAAAGGATGAAAAAAAAAAAGCAGCTGTCAAGGTAAAAGTGATTAAGATACAAAGTGATGCTAGATTGTCCTTTTAATAAAGCCAAAACCATGGAATTAGGACTAAAACAAAGTGATGCTAGATTGTCCTTTTAATAAAGCCAAAACCATGGAATTAGGACTAACACAAAATGTCCTTGAGTTTTGGTAATACACATAAAATGACCATTATTAACACTTAGGTTAAATTAAAATTTCCAATGGAACATTGGCATTCATGCTGTGCCTGTGTGGTTTTTGCTTCCTTATGGTAATGAAGCAGTAAAGCGATTAGTTGAAATACAGCGGGTCATGGGTTTACGGCGGACCCCAAAAATGTGGTTTCCAATTGGAATTGTTTTCATACTATTACTTACATCTCTGTATTGGTGTGTTCAATATTGCCTGGGTCAAATAGACCCACGATGAATGTATTTGTTGCTCCCGAGTCGTGGGTCAGTTTGACCCAAGCCATGTTTAAAACACCGGCCACTGTTGAATTTGACCTGTAATGAAAATCACAATAAAATTCAAATCTCAGGAACAGCAGTAATAGGTGTGGGTCCATTTGACCCAGGTTATTTCATCTATGTTTTCTAAGTCTACACTAAGACACAAATTTAATGGCTACTTCTTTCATCTTCTTCATTCATCACAAGATTCGGATCAAAATGACTCTCAAAGATATTTGCTGCTCCTAATAAATTGACACAATCTTAGTGGGTCACTTTGACCCGAGTCATGTTTAAAACACCCGTCGCTGTTGAAACTGACCTGTAATGAAAATCTACAATAATGTAGAGTATTACAAAATACATTTGGATCTCAGGAGCAGCAGTAAAGAGTGTGGGTCAATTTGACCCAGGGCACGTGATCCGCATTTGAATGTCTACATTAACCCTTTGATGGGCTCAGTGTCCCCTTTTGGTTGATAGGCTAAACAGGCAAAACAGCTGAAAGCTTCTTTATCAGCCTTTGCTTAAATTCCAGCGTACCCCTAAATTTCTCTAAAATCCTGAAAATTCTTGCCTGTTTAGGACTTAAAAATAGAAAGAAAAATAGAAATAGATGTGTGCCTAATAAAGGCCATTTTTGCCTGTTTAGACTATGCTACGAAAGCGGCCGCTGTGCTCTGTAAAGGGTTAAGATTCTAGTATTAATTGCAGCTGCTCTTATCTAGTTTTTTTTTTAAATGGGTCTATTTGACTAACTGATGTGTTAAAACATGCTTCGGGTCAATTTGACCCGAGGCATGTTTAAAACATTAGCTATGGTCAAATAGGAAAAGAAGTGTCGTAAACCAGCGAACCGTTATCGATCGCGAACGTCTCGTTCGTCACTGGGCTCGCGTTTTAGCAATTTCAGACATTCCTGACAGATCATTGAAGCGACAGTGCAAACGTGGAGGCGGAGTCACTGGGGGGGGGGGGGGGGGGGGGGGGGGGGGGGGTTCGGCTCAGCGCTACGAGACAGCCTCCCAGTCGTCGTCGGAGACGTCGTCGAGAGGCACGGCGCGCGTGTTGCTTGCGCGGATGCTGCCGATGTGCGCGGAGGCCAGCAGGCCTGCGATGCCAGTCAGGCTCACGCCGGTGCCGTCTAGGTTCACCTGAGTCAGATGCATGCGCGCCAGGAACTTGACCCCTACGGAGAGCGGTGAAACGCATGAGATGACGGTTTATGGCGTGAAAGGAGAGCGGGTGGTCTTACCTTTATCTGTGATTCTGGTGCGGCTGAGGTTCAACTTGAGCAGCTGAGGGCAATGGATGAGACCTCGCCTCACAACGTTGTCGCCCACTTGAGTGCTGGCTAAGCCCAAAACCTGCAAAAAAAAAAAAGTTACATCATTCAATCCGTTAAGACGTATTTATCCGTCTTTACAGAATCCAGACATTTAAAATTCATATAGGGGAAGGAAAAAAGCACCTGGAGGTGCGGCAAGTAGGTGATGAGCGCCGCCACCCCTCGGCTGCTGACCGCAGTTCGGTCCAAGCATAGTTCCTGTAATTCCAGCAGGGGGCGCAAGTAGGGTAGCCCGGTGTCAGTCACTTGAGTGTTACTCAGTGAAAGCTTCTTTATCCTACAGAAATACAGTAGACATCTCTTTACAAAACTTGGTATAACTATCAAACACTATAGAAAAAAGGAAATGAAACCTAGTGAGACAAAATATGGACACAAAGGAACACTATATACAACTTGATACTGGTTGGAAGAATTGGACAAGATGTGGCAGAGGCGGACACAATGAGATCAAATATTGAGACAAAAAGGGGACATTGTAGGATGCTATGAGAAATAAAGGAGGACACTGTAAGAATTAAATAGAATGCAATAAGACAATTGGCCATGAAAAGAAAGAACAGGAAAATTTACTGAAGAACGTGGGAGAGAATTGGACATGATTTGGGACAAAATACCACCTGCTAGGGGATGAGAAAAATGGGGACACTATGGAACAAATTTAAACATACTAGGGCGTAGTAAGACATTAAGAGGCATAAGACAAAACATAAAAGAACAGATGCCTATAGAGGCACAACTGAACAACACAGAGGGGATGAGATTGTACAATGAAAAATTATAAGAACAATAAGGGACACAATGGGACAGAATGAGACACAATTATGTGACAAAATCAGGTCTGCGTATGTACCTGGTCAAAGTACAGAGGTGCTGAACTCCCTGGTCCGTGACTTGTGTATAATCCGTAAGGTCAAGTTCTACCAGCAGCCGCAGACGGGACAGAAAGGCAAGCCCGCCGTCCGTGACCGAGTGACGTCCCGGGAGCGTCAGGTGAGTCAAAGCCAGTCCTGCGGAGAGGACGGATCGCATTCAGCGACCGGACGCGCAATTTTTCGGGTCAGAAGCTGACGCTAACCCGATACGATCTGCAGGGTGCGGTCGCCGTCGGTCACGCGCAGCCCCGCCAGGCTGAGGGACGAAAGTGACGGATGGGCGCTCAGCAGCGCCAGCGAGGACTCCGTCACGCCGGTGCTGTCCAGGTTGAGCGTCTGCAAGCCTGGCAACTCGGACAGCGCGGATACGTCAGACACCTGAACACACCATGACGTCACAATGCTTAGTTAATTGACCTAAAGAGGTGGCCACACAGATTTTTTTTTGTATTTTTGGTTGTAGGCTAGTACAATAAAAATTTTTTCCCACCAAATCAAATAATGAAGGCAACTTATAACTTTATGAAAACAGAGTACCGGTAATTGGATAATTAAGTATTGATATGTCTGTTAACATACTTATTTTTACTTAGTGAGACATCATGCTAGTTTCATTAGCCTGTTTTTATTGTTGGCTATTGCGTGTTAGCATTGAGCTGTATCACTTTCATGTTAAAAATGAGACCAACAGCAACACAAGTTTCGTTAACATTTTGCACTGCATGTTGCCATGATGCTAGCGGACTTGGTGGTTTGGCTATGTACACAAAATGGAAATATCATTGTTTTTGTTTGTTTAGTTTTAATACGAGTGGTGATAAACAGCTCATGCCTTTTTTTCCCACTATGTTCAAAAACGACGACAAATAGTTGCTAACATGTTTGCTAACACCACTTTTGCTCAAACGCTCCCTCCAAAAGCTAGCAAAAATAAACTTGGGGTCTCTCAAGAGTCCAGGTATCATTTCATTGTTTGGAAAAAAAAGTCAGCGCCATCTTGTGGTGGTTGTGATGCACTACCTTGGTCTGCTTGATGCTGAGCATCCGCAGCTGCGGCGCACATGCGGGCAACGCAGCCAGCGTGGCCTCGCCAACCGCCGTCTGATTGAGACTGAGCTGCGAGAGGCATGATGGCGCCGAGCGCAGGTACATCGTCACCCCCGCGTCCGTCACTTTGGTCTGGTCCAGCGACAGGAAGCACAGGCATTTGAGACCTGCAAACAAAGGCAGATTATCCACACGGTCCAAAAAGCCTTATGTAACAAATTAATCTCGTTGGAGTGGATGTGGAAGGCGTTCGCAACCTGTGATGTATTGTAGACAAGAGTCGGTCAGTTTGCTACAGGAGGCCAAGTTGAGGTACTGCAATTTAACCAGACTGGACAAAATTGACAGGCCAGAATCTGGATGAAAAAATATATAGACAGTTGATTATGGCTTGTAATGGGGCTGCATAGTAGCGTAGCATAGCAAAGTATTTTGTTATGGTGATCAATCTCTTTGCTTGATTGAGGAAAAATTATGTATACACAAGACAATAAAACACAATTACACCTAATCAAACATTTTCATATAATCAACATTTTTTTTTTTTTTTTTACTATCTAGGAACACACTTTTGTATTATGAAAAAAAGTGATGTCAAAACCACAATAGTGACTTTAGAAAAAAAACTGTAAGCCTGGTTTGCTCAAAAGTGATCAGTAGGAACAGCAACTGTATCTGAGTCATTTACATTGATTCAACTGCCTTTGAATAGTAACCTGAAGGCTCTCATCAAATAACTTATTTCAATGAGGGCCGTTAGCATCCTGTGCAACTTACAGGACCATAGCTATTGAAATTTTGGTATTTGGTTATCCTAAGTAAAATTCTGTCAATTATTCTGGTATTTCTTCTTTGTTATTATTCAATTGATTTAAATGACATCCGTTTCAACTGGTTAGACGCTTGTACCTGTGATTAGCGGCGAGTTGACCAGGCTGAGGTGCTTGAGCGCGGTGAAGGCGCGAAGCTGGCGTAGGAGCTCATTGGTGGAGTACGGGTAGCAGTTGAGGACAAACTTCTGAAGTGGGCAGCCGAAGAACAGCTCCAGGTTGCGCGGACGCAGCAGACGCTCCTGGGCCATGTGGCTCAGCAGGAGCTCCACCAGCTCGGGCGTCAGACCCGCAAGGCTGCTGCTGTATTGCATGCTGGGAGCTGGAGCCCACGAACACAGTACTTTAGACATTGATCTTCTTTTTTACCGTAATCGTGCCAAAGTGCTTACCCATCATGAGTTGAACAGTGGCACGCGTGGCCAAGGCACAGAGCGAGGAGACGCTGGGGGTTTTGAAGGACCTCTTGGGGGGAAGCGGCTGCCCCTGCGCCGCCTGCTCGGGATCATTGTGTTGTGCCGCCCGTTCCAGCCGCTCCACGGCTGCCTGCCCGGCGGCTCCGGGCGCCGCTCGCCCCTCTGCGTCGTCGAGCTCGGGCGACGGCTCATCCTCTGGCGCCTCCCTGAGTCGATTGCCCCGCTCGGGCCAGCGGTGCCTGGACTCGAAGCCGCCGCGGTTCCTGTTCTCCAGGAAGAACGGAAGGCGGGGCATGCCTGGCAAAACACACACGCAATCCATAAAGTCGGGCAATGATTGACAGCCGATCAATCAATTTCATGATTAATCCACCTCAAATTAAAATCATGCGCTCCTGAACTACCCCTGAGCCAGAATGATGCATTGTGCCTTTGTTATTACATTACAACTCACCTGACTGGCTAGGTTGGATATTTCCTAATCATTTATTCATACCACACTCAAGTTGTGTGACACTAAGTACCGTTTAGCAAATGTGGAGCTTCTTCCTCCTCCTCCTCTTCCTCCTCCTCTTCTTCCCTTTCTCTTTCTTGTGGTATTTCAGCAGCTGCCTCAGGATTAACAGTAACCAACTTTTGGCCTCGCCCTGTGGAATAATGTGTTCATGTTACAGCAAGGATGCATCATTGGGCAATTACTGTTTGTATACATGCATATTATCTATACGTATAAAAGGGGAAGTCGAACCCAATAACCATTTTACAATATGTTTTATGAGCCCTGACTCCTCTTCTGATCAATTCTGATCAATATTAAATTTGTGGAATATGAATAAAGCCGAAAACTTCACGTGCTTTTAATCATTCCCGCATGAGGGCGGCAATTTTGTTGCTGGCTATTGACTGGAGACGATTACCCTAATTCCACATATATAAAACCCCTAATATGAAGTACGTCCTATAAACGGTAACTTATTTATTTTTTTAATTTCCAACACGTTTTGAGGAAGATTGATCTGTCATCCACATAAGCAGGGATTTGACACACAGATGTGCATTTTTATATCAGCCATATTCTTACAATAATTACTGTAATGGTACGAGCTTGAGGGCGGCTGTCAGATGGCTGTTAGCAGCAAGTGCCTGTTGCAGCTAACAGCAGCTTGTGTTAGCTGAGGATGGTACGGCATTATTGTCAATAAAAGAAGCGAGCAGACAGAACCGATGTCTGAGTCCCATCCTTGTTCACACACAGGAATATTACTAAAATGGAGAGGATGCTAAAATGAACTCGAGCTGCGTCGCGAGGAAAAGGATAGACGGCTATTACTACTTGCCCCAAAAGTGGGATGGTCCATGCAGAGGAGCGCCTCCAGATATTCCCGCAAGACTGGCAGCTTCTTCCCACATGTGATTGGGTAGCAGAGGGGGTACGGCAAGGTCTGACCCACCCGCCCTCTCCTGAACCTGAGGAACGGGAAGCACCTGCCGGTTGAGTCCAACTGGGGGCGGCTCGGCGGGGCCGGCCGGGTCCTGAGGGGTTTCCGGGGGGGTGGTCTGAATGCAAAGGGCGGCGTTGGGTGTGAGGCCGAGGGAACGCAGCGAGCAGGCCAGCTCGGCCTCCCCAAAGCGTTTCCGTGGGAACCCCTGGAGGAGAGAGAATGTGGGGAGGGAGGGGTGACGTCCAGTGATGTGCTCCACAACACTGCGCAGTGGCGCATCAGCCGGAAAGCGTTCACGTATGGACTCACCGGACGGCAGCCGGATCTGCAGCGAGGCCACAGACGAGACAACTTAAAACTAAGCGTCCCGCATCGATACGACTGCGGTGCCTTTACAACCTCACCATGAGAATACAGTTGTTATCCACATTAGTCTGAACCTTCCCTCCCAGAGTGTGCCCTTGATCGCCATTGGACGGAGATGCCGCCTCCGCCGCGGCGCCAGATTGCCCGCTCTTCTTTTCCTGTAAGCTTCTACGATCATCTGCGATGCGCTTGAGCACCATCTCTCGCTCCTGGAATGCCAACAAAACAAGCACTAAATTATGATTGGAGGTCAAGGTGAAAGTAATCCTATAATCCAGTTACTTGAGATGATGAAGCGGTCGGTACCTGCTTCTTTTGCTGGCGCTCCGCCCTGGCCTCTTGAGCCACACGTTGCCTCTGTTGCTCTTCAAAGTCACTTTTGTCCTGTTTGATGCGTGACTCCACCGGGGGCAGCTCTCGGGACGAATTCTGCGTTGTTGGTCCCAGGACTAAGGAACTGCCTGTGACAACAAGAAAATTAATATTTGGGGGAAAAAAAAAAAAAAAAAGTAAATAAGTATCTTGGATTGAAAGTCTGGTCATAGACTGGTCTGGCCTCTTTAAAGACCCAAAGCGTGTCCCGATACAATTTTATTACACTTTCAATACAATAGATAGGATATCAAGTGATATAGCAAGTGATACTATGTAAACAAAGAGCATTAGTTAGTAAAAGCAGGTATGAGAACATTTATTTCAAATATTTGGGCTCCGTAAATTCAACCTCTAACATGAGAATGTAGTAACTTTTGGATTGAAAAGACTATATGAGTGCTAATGCTCAGAAATGTAGATTAATATAATCCGATAGACAGCTACTTTTTTTTTTTTTACTGGAATTGAATCAATATCTGATATCAATATCGGACTGGGACACGCCTAACATCACTGTGAAAGAAAATGGATGGCTAGCTTTGCGCTTAATGAAACAATTTCTAAATTGGAGAAATCCTTTTTTTTTTCTTTCGCGTATATTTATAAACATCATACTTGGACAGTCAGCAGATGAGCTGGTCGAAGCTTTAGGAGGGTTGAAAGCCGCAAAGGCAGTTTCTGCTGGCCCCGTCGGCTGTTTGACCAAACTGTGTCGTGGATGCTGACGACCCTGTAAGAGCCTGGTAAAAAAATACATAAACAAACCAGCGTCGGATTAAAAATGATTGGGCCATTTTCAAATCTGAGAGGGACACAGTTCAGGAGATGCGTAGATGTCCTCACCACTCAGCCGCGTCCATCACGGAAAAATGGCCGGCCTGCACAGCCGCCTGGATCTGCTCCTGTGTAAAGCCCATTTCACCAAGTGTACGGAATAGCTCCCCAATTGTCTGTAAGACAAAATGAAATAGTGTTGAGATTTAGACCGTTTTTCATTACGGACAGCAGGAGGCGCTGCATTTATCATTGTCCATAGCTATAACAGACATGGCAGCCTCCGGAGGAGTGCTACCCTCCCATGTAATATAATTTTTTGATGACTAGACCTACGATTACGTTTAAAATTTACTGTTGGTCGTTAAGAACATTTATTTGCAAGTTTTAAAATGTATAATCATTTATTCATTTTTAATGAAGAACGGTCGAAATCTTACACATTGTCCCTTTAAACCAGGACAGAGCACTTCTATATGCAAGCCCGCAATACCTTGCAAATACGCTATTATTCCTTGCGGAATTAAAATTTCAGTTATTGCTGTTCGGTAAAAGTTAGCTAAGGATTGTTTCAAGCTTTGAAACTTCGTTGATCAAAGAAGGTGCAGTTGCCTTTATGCTACTGAGGCTTACTGATTGGATGTCCATGACTAAAGTGCAATGCGCACCTTAAATAAATGTGGGAATAAAATGGCATCAAAATGTACAAAAATTGTTAAATAATATTGCCAGGACAGCAGCTTAGAAACGCTAAGCCTTTGACCTAGAATCGCCCCTGATGCAACGTCGACCATACCAACTTACAGCCTGTTTTAATCTTTATCTGTTGATTTTTATTTCAATCAGTTCAAAGCATCTTGTTTACACAATAGCTTCTCTTTACAACGATACAATTCATGATAAAATAACAGCACCAGTCGAGCTAAATGTGAAAATTTGTGACACCTGCCTGTCAAATCCACTAGCATAACAACTAGCTTAGCCGCCGAGGCTAACTAGCGAGTGTCGCGACATGACTTTTACAACACTCGAGGAGTTGTTAAAAGCTTACCGGGGAGCCCGAAGAACTCATGTCCACCTTTGAACCCCGCAAGCGTGCAACTAAAACGCGGAAATCGAATAAAAGAGGAACTTTGTTGGACTCCCCGCATAGGCTGCGAAGCTATTAAATCGCAGTCGGCTATGCTAGCAGGCACGAGACGATCGTCCTGCCCTCTTTGATTGACAGCAGGACAACAACAAGCCAACCAGAAGAGTCTGCTCGACGTGAATGAACTTTGTCTCTTGTCAGCAATAATGGCTATCAGTGACTTTGATGGCAAAATCGGCTTTATGACGTAAAGATTCACTCGTTTTGATCGAGTCACTGAGCAGAAAGAACACATGTAAACAAGCAAGATTTGTTTTTGCTGCAAAACGTCGCAATCAAACCGTGGCGGCTAATTATAAACTTTAATTTCCTATGGATAAGCTGCCGTTGATTATTCGCAATAGAAAAGAATAACAAAAATAATTATTTTTAGAATTTAATAAAACGGGGGTGCTCAAACTTTCTGGAGTTAGGGATCCCATTTTGGAAATCAAATTTTCCAAGGACCCCATTGCAAATACGAAAACACAGCAAAACAAACAAACAAAAAACATTCAAGCCAAACATAGTGGTCTTTTTATTCACCAACATATTCAATTTAACAAATATATTTGTTACTTTTCAGCCACACTGAAATTTACAACATAAAAATTGCAAATTACACGCCTCAAAATGGGTCATCTTTCCCCAAACTGGTTGCTGCCAAATATTTAGTGCCTAAATAATCAAGTTATTTGATGACGAAGTGGATTACGTGGGTCTATTTGACAAATAACAAAATAATGACATTTCTTTAAAATATATCAAACTGATTGAATTGATTGCTTTAGTGAAGAATCACGAATTGTTCAGAATTAAATATAAAATAAAATGACGTTAACACAAATATATTCTTTTTAATTATTAACCCAAATTATTTGCAGTTACAACTAGTGGTACTTGGGCACACTCTAGTGGTGCAGGAAAGTATCACTCCCCAAGCACAGTTCAGTTTAATCGAAGTGCTATTTTCTTATATTTATGCACCGTGTTAACGTTCAGAATAAATAATGCTGCGGTTATTTGCTAAAATATTATTTTCACAAATACTCAGACACGACTGTATTTTAATGTTGGTCATTATAGCGGTCTTTGGAGAGCTCATTTTATTTACTTGGTTTAAAAGATATGAAAATGGTGCTCTAAATTGTCCATAAGTGCAAATGTGAGTGTGACTAATTTGTTGTCTTTTTTTCCGTGATCGATGACACTGATAAGCACAACCTTTGCAGAATAAGACAATGGTATAACATTCAAAAAATGATGTAGATTGGCCTCAGAGTTCTTGAGATCGTGCCTATTCAAGAATGGATCATCGGCAAACACCCCTTTAGAATCCACATCCAGCCATCCCTTGGTGATATTTAATAAGGTTTTCTATTTTTAAAATTGAAGGTCGTCGCATCATCATCCTAACGGAATGGGGCCCCGCCCCTATGCAGCCGCTTGTCGGAATCATGAAGTTTCATTTACGCTTGCGCAGAACACAGCCTTGCAATGCTGGCGATAATTACCCGAAGTCACCAACGCGCAACCGGATTTCTTGAATATTATTTCAAAATAAAGACTATGTCGAGAAAACATTATTTTATAACCCCTCCAGCACTGTTCATGTGTAGTACCTATTAATTAACATGTAGTTATGGATCTATAATATGAAAGAATCCCCTAGCTCGAAGAGTAACCATTCGAAAAATATGTAATAAGCTTTGCTTTATTAACAACTGACCGGAAGTAGTGTACATTTTACAACGCTTGTCTGACACCGGTTGAAAGCAAGTCATCCAGCCAGCAAGAGGCGAGAGTTTGAGGTGAGTACCACCTGGTATCCCCGTCGAAATAAGACACAATTTCGGTGTCATTTACCCTTTATCGCACACTTTAAAAATGACTTTCAGCTATGGTTACATTGAACATCGTCGTTGTCTATGGAGGAATTGCCCCCCCCTCCGCATACATTGCGAGTGAACAGGGGTTGACAGTTGACTACCATACAAACCCACTCATACATATTGAGTGAGTTCGCTTTTGTTTCTCGGCTTATTATTAACAAAAGTCCTCGGAAATGTGCTCCCACTTGGAATTATCTTATTATTTGAGACAGGTGGATTAGTAAAATAAGAGTATCGAGGCGTGGACATGTAGAAGTTTCCTAAGCTAACGGATACCAACCTCGAATATAATTGCTAATGTTATTGTTGAGTGTTCGCGTCAGTTTTTTTTTTTTTGTATTTGTGTGATGGAAGGGGATAAGGAGATTACTAAGAGTTAGAAGGGTGTGTGTTCTCTTTTTTTGTTCATTGGTGCATGAACTAAAAGTCCCTAACAATATTACATTGTATTATTCCAAGTCTGAGCATTCCATTAGTTGATAACTTGTGTCAATCAGGACTAAGTTGTTTTGATGTAATATCTGTTGCTAAAAGTTCAGAATTGCATGTAGTAAACGTTGAGATGACAAACTACAATTCCATAACACTTGGGTTTATAATTTTCCATCAACAAGTGAAAATAAAAATGACGTTTGAATTGATAAACCTCAAGAGAAGTGCTGTTAGCAACTTTGCTACATTTAAACGGTTAGATAAGGCATCAAAACAAGCCATCATCTCAGCTCTTCTGACCTGGAAAGATGGATGCTGCTAAAATCCGACTCCTGATTTTGATTCCTTCTTTTTCCGTAAAGAAAATAGTCCGGTATGATACAAAACCTTAAAGAAAGTAAGCATTCCTTTAATCGCAACTTCTTAATAAAACATTTTGAATGTCCAAGAATGAAATGAACAAAATGGCACTCTTTGGGGTTAATATGTAACAACAAAAGTGTCACTGAACATAACGTGAATAAAAAAGTGCCCTTTCCAAGCAAAATTAACCTTTGTCCCTGAAAATGTGAACAAAGTCCTGCATACTGTAGAAAGCATGCCAGGTACATTACATGACAGGTATGTTGCCGTGTTTGAATACATATTTTTTTTTTTGGAAGGGGGCATTGAGCTGCAAAAGAAACCAGGAAAGAGAAAGATGATTTGACACAAAAGGAATATCAATTAATAACCTGTGTATTCTTGTGTTGCCAATAAATTTGCGTCCAGATTTCACACATTAAAATACAAGTCAATTGAGATGAGATCATAATCATTTCACTATATGGCTGCAGCTAATGATTATTTTAGTATTTTTTTTCCATTATTTGGTTGATTCAGAGATGAATTGGGTGGTAATAAACAATGCTTTAGATTCCACTTTATTAAAAAAAAAAAGACATTTTTTCAAATAGACTGCAAAAAGTTCACTAACTTCTTTTTTATTGATTCAGTTACTGGTCTAGTCAGAAAACAGGCAAAAATGTTGACCAATGTTTTCAAAAACAAATGTTTCATGAAGGATTAAAGAAATGTGATCATATTAAAAGAAATGTGATCATATTAATTGTATCGTTAATATTAATATGAACTGTTGAGACTCTTAAAATTCTGTTGGTTTGGGCAGTTCTTGGCCTGTGAATCCGTGATCAAAATAATTCTTTGTTAATTCGAGTAGCGATTAGTTATTAATTCATTGTTGTACCTCTATTTCAGTGTAGCTGGGTAAAATTCTCGTCTCACTGACATTTTAATTTTTCAGGAGACCCATAAAAATGAAAAGTTTGTTACGTGAATTTTTTTGTATTGTAATATATGATATATGTGCTCAATGAATGTCGAAAAAGACTGTTTTAATGGACTCTTATGTCATCCCATTAATGGTTTGATGCGCAAGAGATCCCACGTCGGATCCTACCTCCGAAGCGAGAATTTTCCCGACCTCCTGTTCCAACTTAGCGTTACTTACAAATCAGCAACATGGAAAAAAAGATGCTGGCCCTTGCAGCCTATGTCAAGAGGACAACAGGACATGGTCACATGACCATTATCGCGATGGCAGGGTGAGGAAGGATATGTCTTGCTGACTCGTCTGTTTGTAAGTTGACTATCTAGTTAAAGATTACGTTAAAGTGGAATAAGTCAATGAGACTTTGAAGAGCTCCATCACCCCATCATGTTTTGATTTGTTTTCCCTCGCCTGTCAAACGAGAGCGAAAGGATTTGTCACAAGTGGTGCAAACTTCTCCGCATTGCTGCTGAAAATGGCTTGATCATGCAGAAAATGAGACCGAGGGTAGGAAAGGGAGGGCGGAAAATGTTTGATATTATAGAGTTTTTGTTTTTTTTACCTCCCGCTCCGCCAGCGGGATTTGGTGCCTAAAGCCTTCAAGAAAATCAACTCGGGTTGAACCCGTTTACATGTTGCGTGGAGATTGCTTAGTGAATCATTGCGCGATATTGACTGCAATCCTTTTAACGTGACACGTAAAGACCCTCAAGCACTTCGGTGCTCCTGGATTCGCTTCTTTAATTTGACTGCGCGTTGCGATTGTTGTCCTTTTGCTTACCGGGAGCCTGCGGGCTTTTTTCTTCCCATGATCGTTTATGTAGTCGTTACAGTTTGTCCGAGTCAAAGCACTTGAAATTCATCGCTCTAAACTCAGCCCTGCGCAACCTGAGCAGCGCACCACAAGGTCTTATTGTTGACTACCAGGACTTGTTGTCAAATCCGTCTTTCTTGAGTCCCGATTCAACTTGAGTCACGATGATCCAAGTCCGAGGGACAAAGGTCCAGAGTTCAAATCAGCTCTGGGTCCAAGTTAGGATGGTTTTCTAAATGCGCGGAATGATATTTCTCAAGTTTTTTGGTTAGGAAAATAATATTTTTCTTTCTTAGGGTCTACTCTTGATGTCAGCTGAACTTTGGATTGGAGTCAAATCTTGTGGACTTGGACTCAAAGCTTTGTGACTCGGACTTGGAATCAGAGTTTTGTCACTCAGACTTGAGTTGGACTCGGATCTTGTGGACTCAGACTTGACTTGGACTCGCAACTTTGTGACTCGGATTTGACTTTGGTTTGTAGCTTTGTGACTGACGTGACTTGTACCTAGACCTTTTTGTCTCTGGTGGGACTTGGACCTAGACCTTTGTGACTGACTTGGACTCAGATCTTCATGACTTGGACCTTACGGACTCAGAGTTGACCTCAACTTGTAGCCTTGAGACTCAGTCGACTTGAACTTGCATCTTTGTGACTTTGACTCGATAAATGTGGACTTGACTACAGTCCTGTCTTGCGGTCAAAATGCGCTAACTGACCCGGTTCATAACTGAACTTTCCATTTCACTTGTCCAAAACAATACCCCCTAGTCTTAATCACGGGTATAAAAATGATTGAAAGTTTATTGCTTTTTCCTCTAGAGAACAATGGGTTAGCATTTATATTGACTATTACGTAAGCAGGCATATCCCGGTCGCCCGTTAAATCCTTCCGCACCCCCGGACAGGTGCTGTCTTAGCCCCGCTGCCGGTCCTCGGATGGTACAAAGAGGCGCACAGTGATGCAGCTGTTAGCGGAGCCATTCCCGCGACCGCTGTGCTGATGTGTCAGATCGACCCGAACCCTCAGTCACGTTAGCGCAGACGAGCGTTCTCGCAGAAAGGCTCAAGTCCCGCTGGGCTATTTTTGGCAAAAACACTCGGCGCTATCATTGCACTCCGGTGGCGCGAAATCCCTTCAGAGATTCGCGGGCCGGGCAGCTGTCGGGGTCGGCCATTGTGGACTGATGTAAAAGACGAGGCGTTCGGGTGAGTTTCTGTCCCTTCCTTTTGAGAAAAAAAAATGCATCAACCATATTGACAGGTGATAGGGGAACTACTGTACTAGTAAAAACGAGCTGGCATCAACTGGTATTTCTAAGAATATTATTCCTGGTGGTATGTATGTCTGACACTTGTTGCTAGGAAGAGTTCATTAACTCTTTTATGTTATCTGGACTGAGACACTTTTTTTGTTGCGTTGAAAGCACCTTTTAAATATTTTATACGTCATATAACAAGGTTTTGGCTCTGTGCAAAATGTGAAGATTGATGCTGGCAAAATGTTGCGGCAATATGCCACCTTCACCAGATTCTGTTTGGAAAGGAGAGAGGGCTCTCGTACTGTTTTTTTTTCCCCTCACATCTCATTCATAGGTCGCTCATAGGATGCTGTGTCACTGTGTGAAAGTGCACACATTTGAGACAGTATCCTGCCTTCGTTGGGTTCTGTATGAAAGGCAAATGCACTTGTTATGAGGCTTTTGAGTATTGTTTGAGTATTTTATATTGCACTTTTGATTTACTGTGTCACATACAAACAGATGATAAAATAGCCCCATCTTCTGGATTTGTTCTCCATAGCGGCCCCTGTTTGCTAATAGAAATGTGTTAACGGTGTGGCAGGGTTATGACAATGTTGTTCATCCTTGGCGCGTCCATGAGGTCACACACCTCTTTACAATGTTGACCACGTTTGTCTGGGTACGAGAGGCTATTTTCAGCAATTTGTTGAAATGGCGGAAAGCCCCATGCAATATTTTGAGCTGTGTGTATGTATTTTTTCCACCTTCCCCGCTAGATATATTCATGTGACTCCACGGTGAGCCCTCGTCCCCGCGGATAAACAATTCCGTCTTGCACATTCAGAACCTCCTCCAGGGTTTGGATATTCTGTCGGCCCTGAGGCTCAAATAAGCTGATGTGGAATGCGCGGCTTGATTATTTGGCAAAGGGGTCGTAGCGACTTGTTTAGATTACAGGACCTTCTTTGTTCCCCACCACAATTAATCCAGTGGCTTTTGTGACTTTTAGGTGGGATTCTTTGTGTAATGATTTTGTTGTTTTGCTAGTACGTGACATGCTAGTGTGCCACTTCACCGCCATATAACAATACTGACAAAAAGACTTTAAAACTGCTCACTTACAGAAGATATTTACATGTTCAGTTAATTTTATAAGCGATTCTGTTGACCCTTTGAAACCTTTGTTTGAAACCTGTTTGAAACGTAAACAAAGACACGTAAAATTTTGGCATCAGCCCTGACAATACAGTACGATCGATCTACTTCTGAGCTGTTAATGTATCTTATGGCGTCTCCTATAGTTATTTTGACACTAATTTTTGTCTGCATGACTAACCACCCCCTGATGGATGAGGCTAGCCGCGAGAATCCATTAATCCTAATATACAGGTATATGGAAATATAAATATGACTTGGCAGGTATATGTCATGAATTTAAATGACTTTTAACATATGCCTCGTTTTACTTAAATAAACTGTATAGCTGTGAAGCGGCTGGGCATTCGGCAAGGTGTCATTTTTAGACAACACTAAAGTTCCAGTTATTAATCATCGGGAGGTCTGACTAACCACTTTTGAGCCAGCGGTGCTTGTGTGTGTGAGTCAATGTTGAATAGGCCTTGCAGTCACATGGCTACTTGTCAGTAGCCTTCAGGGAGGAAACTTAATCCTGCTGAGAGAGGCGGCCACTATCAGTCCGTGCGTGTCTGTCCCAGAGGTTGGACATTCGCTCCGCATGTCCTAACTTTTGTCCCGTCCTCTCTGTCTCTCTCTCTTTTGTATATTTGCCCTGCTGCACTCTGACCAGAAGCGTCTCTTCCTCCACCTGCCTGCAGAGTTCACGGTTGCACTACTACCATGTCTGCTGTGGCTTCTCTGCATTAAGCAAAGCAAGGTATGGATTTTCACCTATTGATTTATGTCGTTTGCCATGCCTTTTGAAGATGTCCCTTGCATCATTTGAAGTGTGTACTCTAGAGTAGTAACTACTAGTAGAAATAGTAGTAGTAATAGTAACCTATGGTCATTTGGTCAGGCTTTATTTACATCAGCTGGAAGGAACGTATGCAAAAAAACAACAAAACAAAAGACAAATGTGAATTCATTGAAATGTCAGCAGTTTTCAGACTTCCCTTTATCCTAATCTTTAAGAAAAAAATTTAAATAACTATACAGAATTTAATCTATGTTCCCTGTAAAGGTATATAAATACATATTAGGGATTGAATGAGTTAATAATTTGATTAGAATTTGTTTTGGAGCTTTTCAATAACAGTTTTATCCTTGTCAGCATTCCTCTCTCGCCCACTATTCTATATCATCTTCCGCCGGCGATAAAACATTAAGGCCACAACGTGTCTGCGCTCCAGAACGGAAGCTATCTGGACGTAACGCACCCATAAGACGTAAGCGCTGAATCTGGAGTAAAGCTACTGAATGACTTGCCGGCTTAAGAAAAATGCTTGTCAGTAGCGCTTGTAAGTGTGAGCACGTACAGTGGAAAAGCCAAAGTCAAAGGGGGTGCAGTGAGTCCATTGTGGTTTTGTTTTTGCCTTTTAACAGCAATTGATTGTTTGTTATAATTGAGGTGACAACATGATATATTGTTCATTATCTTTTAAGCAAGTCTCAAAGCCAAGCAGTTTGTTTGTAGGCTGCCAGTGGTCAACATTTAAGTGCGTTCGGTGCGGCATTAGTGAAATCACGTGAAAATCACATGACCTTGACAATTTTTGAAGTAGAAATTACTAACCAAGAAAATGGCATTGCACATATGTGCACACCCTCTTAGGGATTGCTGTATGGCTGAGATCAGGATTATCCAAATAGATTGAGTCTCATAAAAAAGTGAGTCAGGATAACTCCCCAAATAAAGTGCTGGTTCACTTTTACTGACATTTTTATAATCTGACTACTTCCACGGCCGCAGATTGATCTTTCTTTAGGTATCAGTCAGGAGAAGGCGAAAAAAAAAAAAATCAAAGACTTTAACAGTGAAGAAAAATGTCAGCAAAAGCCTACTAGAACATCTGAACTTTAGGGTTGATCAAAGGCGCTTGAAAAGTTGACAGCTGTGTGTTGACTCCCATTACACATGGGTTTAAATGTGTTCTAAGAGGGTGTGTACACTAATGCAAGCACATAACCTGTTTATTTTTTTGCTTCCACTTTGTAGGTCACAGCATTGGTCTATAGGATTTGTAAACAGGGGGCGGGTGTATACTTTTTATATCCACACTGTACATGCCTGAGTTTGGATACCGCATCAACGCTAATTCTCATGTATCGCCTGCCCCTCCCCTCAAAAATCACCTATAGAAGGCTAAAGTGGGGCACAACCATCAGCGGCAGGAATTTATTTGGTATATTTTTAAGCCACGGGAGAGATCAGTCACACAGCCGTCATAATTCACAACAACGAGATGCGCAACGCTCCTATTCTTAGTCCTTGACGCTATGATGTTTTCAGACTTGGGATTGTTTGCAGGGCGGCACCATATTTGACGAACCGCAGACAAGACCGTTGTTGACAACAGTTAAATTTAATGATTAAAAAAAACAATCGGGCCTCAAATTTGCAAAATAGCAAGCCGTTGTCTATGCTCACAAACGTTGTGGGCGTGTCCACCGAATGCATGCGATCACGTCCTGAAATTGATGGGCGTTGTAAAGCATTAGCATAGCGGTCACACTTTTTAAAAGACTTCAACACATCCTTCCAGCAGGATAGGTTTTCTCAAAGCTCCACATTTGACAGTGACTGAAGTGTGAAGCGCAGGACTTTTGAGGGTGACTCTGTTTAGAGGACATGATGAAGCACTGGGACTTTTTTTATTTTTTTGCCTCGCTTCCTCTTGCACACTCAGCATTCATCCATGGCTTTTTCAGCAGACTCAGCTGTTGCATAAGGTGCCGACAGTTCCTTTTCATACGTGGCCCACACAAAGCACAATCAAGGTCCAGGTGTCGTTCATAAAAAGACAATTATTAGTACCTTAACAGTGTTTTATTGTTGATTTTTTTTCCCAGGTAGGTGGGCTGCTGGTTCCCATCGTTTGGGCTCCAGATCCCACCGTTCTGTAACTTTATCCCCGTGCTTCTAACACACTGGCCAGGGTGTTCGTTTACTGGGAAAATAAAGTGTGCGTAGTGGGTGAATGACTCCGTTATCACCATTAGAACAGACTCAAATCAAAACTTGAAGGCTTATAATAAAGGATTTTTTGTTTTTGCTTTTACATGACATTTTTAATGAATGTACCTGAATTTAGCGGGATTTCTTTTTGCATCAACAAAACTAATTCAGTGCGTTTTAATGCCATGACAAGAACACAAAAAAGCTTTTCAAATCAAGAGGAAATTTGTTGGAACATGATGCAATTTATTGCTGAATTTCACTAGAGTAATTCCTGTATACATTTATTTTGTTAAGGTTTTATACAGAAATGCATTGGCATTTACATATTTTTCCAGCACGATTTATTCCTGAGAGTTTTTCAATAAAACATGCCTCAAGATAACACAAAAAAAATGTCATTCCAAAGTTTAATAAATCAGATATGGATGGCACATTACTCTATCACCCAAAAATTCTTTGCTCTGGTTAGGGGGTACTTTGCTGAGAAAATATTTCACAGGTGCTGCGTCACTGAAGATAGATCCCAGCTTCACATGTTGACAGATAATAACAAAAGTCACTGGCATATATTCTTTATCCTCTGTGAAAAATGACTGCAGTTTTGTGAGTCAGTTGTGAAACTCTTTGTATGTCTCTATTACACTGCCCTCTGGTGGCCTAGGCACGCCCACAACAATGCTTTGGAAAACATTCATTTAGATCGGCATATACCGGCAGAAACCCTGTTAAAAACTAACATACCCCCAGGGGTACTCGTACCCCCGTTTGAGAACTGTTGATAAACATGAATTAAACCCTTCAAAGTAAGACATTCGGGAAACCATCATTTTTGGCCTTACACTTCCAGCTCTAGTAGAAATATGTGTCAACGCAAGGTCACCGATATGACCCACTTTGTGTATGTGCCAAGGAATCTTTATCGCCACCTTCTCCGTGACAGCCTGCTCGCCATTGGCGACACATGACTCCCTGGTTAACTTATACGGTACATACTGTAGTCTTATATGTATGGTTATCATTCCAAACAACATGCCCGTCACGCTATATGTAAATAACGAAAGCTATCAAAACGCGAGTGGAGGTTAGCCAAAAGCACGCGCTGCCGCTTATCCAAAGGGTCTCCCTGCACAGTAGTGCACCTTGTTATCAGGCTCTTATCTGGCTAATGGTTAATGACCTTGGATGGCGGCAAAGGCGTCCCTCGGGGACGAGGAAATGAGTCGTAAAAAATCAGAGAGTGTGTCTACTTTCTAAGAAAGAGACATTTGTGAAGTTAAAATGGTAACGAGAATGCTGCTCTTATTCTGTTGACAATAATCATCCATTTGCTATTTGGCACAAAACTTCCTGGTTCATACAGTTTAATGGGCGGTGACATTATCTATGATTCCATTTCAATGGTGTAAAATGATTACAACATTCGCAGTGTGATATTACGTACTTGTTGCGAAATACTAAACTCCTAATGATGATTTTGTGCTGACAATGAGTCTTTTGTAGCCCTATTGAAGAGGCAGATGCTTTTATTGCGCGGCTGCAGACTGACTGTAATTATGCACAATTATAGGGGACAAAAGGTCAGCGGGAAAGTTACACATTATACCCTGGAATGGAGTTTTCATGCAGATATTTATGTTTTTAAAACAGTCCCTTCACAGGGTTTCATATCCTTAAAACCTTTATACAGTCGTGTGAAACGATAGATGTGAAAGCACTAAGCATTTTTGCATCACAAAAAAAGCACTAAGACAGAGCGCAGATTTATTAAACCATTCTAAAATAAAGACAACGTTTTCAAGACAACAGCAGAGTTTTGCAGTCAGTTGCTTCATGTTCCAATTATTTTGTTCTTAATTTGAGAAGAATAACATAACTGTTCCAATTTTGGTGTTAAATAAGATCTTCTGACACCTTTCGAAACCCTGTTAAAATCTCACATAGCCCTAAAGTTTCTTCCCGTACCCTCAGGGGTACCCGTAACCTGATTTTAGAACTACTGCCCTTTGGGACTGGCAATTTGAGGTGTTTTTCTCGACATTTTTCAAACCTTCCCAGCATTCCTTCATAAATCTTTGTCTGTGCCTTCAGGTTATGCTGCCCAAAAGTTGCCTGAGTCCCAGCGAAAAAGAGAAGGGCTAATCACGGCGCAAGCTAACCCAACCAGCTTTTCCCAGAGCCAAAAAGAGCCATGAGCAAACACGGCGGTCCCAAGAAGGCCACGGATACCGTAAGTCGGCACGAAAAACATGTTTCATTACGCCAAATACACGATCTATGCCTCCCGGCTCGATCCGGGTATTCCTTTAGATAAAAATGTACTGAAAAAAACATCTGCAACTCGCATCTTTGAGTGCTAAAAGCTCCCCAACTGAATGCTTTCGGATGTAGGCCGTCGGTCTCGTTGAAAGGCTTGAGATAATGCTGGACCAGATCGGAATTGCCTTACAGCAGCTTGCCCGGGATTTCTGGGCTGGACGAGAGAGTCCAAGCCCGGAGCGCCGCTGGTCCTCGGCCAAAGCAAGCAGCATTCCTCTGCCGCATGGAGAGGTCCCTCACATGGCTGATTAAGATCCCTTAGCAGAACATATCGCACACATTTTTAAAGGGGACATTTATTCCCATGTGTATTCCAGGAATGGTAATTTATGTTTATGGCATCCCAGGAATCTTACGGTCACCATTTCTGTCTGACCTTTTACCTAGTTTACTTTACCTTGAGCTCATCTTTTTTCCCTGGCTCAAGGTTATCATATGCAAGAGGCGACAGGAAATAGTTTATTGCATTTGTGCTCCAGTGAGTAGACTGTGACAAATGTTTCTCAGAGAATGTCTTTACTTTAAAAAAAAATGTAAGAAATGCTTGCCTTCGGTTTCCCTAATCTGTTTCATGTCCGGTCGTCTTGGCGACGTAGTAGATGACAATATGAACTCATTTTCTGACCCTCTTTTACCCTAATCTTTGGTAAATAAATACATTCCTGAGATTACATGCCTAGACTCTTGAAGGATACATGAAAATATGTCTTTAGGATTGACTGTGTTAATGGTTTATACTAAGGCTCTCAAAACAGATAAATGAGATTTTTAATTCGTTTTACTCCATTAAATTTGAAAATTTAGCTTACAAATGCTCAAGCTTCATAAATAGCCACTCAGCAGCGCAAAGATCTACACCATGCGGCGACGACCTTTCGTGCTTTCCCATGACGACCTTTCATGCTTTCCGACGACGATCCAGGCTAAACTTGGCTCCTCTCCGACGTACAAAGATCTTATTCTGTCTGGACGTATCATGTCAACATTCCGCTTTGGCACCAGCCAGGACTTTGGTGCCATCTTATGGCATCGTAAGACGTTACAGAAGTGCACAAAAACCACGTAAAATACCTCAAATTTCAAATGGGTTAGTTGGTTAATTGGGAATTACAGGGCAAGGCAACAGTTTACTGTCAATAATGAATGCAAGTACGGTTATTCAACTCTTGATACACCAAAAAAAAAACAATGAAATGTTCTTAAGTGTTATTTTAAAGAATGGCCGACCAATTTAAATATCGCATTTTTCTTAAAATTTCATGAAATCAATGGGAATTTTCTAATATCCTACTTAGCAAATTGTGATTGTAAAACGTCTGCTTGAAATAAGGTCAGGTAATAGCACGATATGATACTTGGTATCGGTACTCGCGTATCCCCCCTCATAACTCAATCAGCAGAAGGAGCAAATATAGGTGAAAAAAATACGCATAAGGTGAGGTGGATTTACTGTAAAGAGAGAAGTAAAACTGTGTTAATAATGCTTTATCTGCATCATAATAATTCAGCAGTAATCGCGGCAATAACTAAAGGCTGCAAATTTACAATCAAGCGTAATAATGATACTGTAAGCTGTAAGTGCTGATGAATAGGCCCTCACACCCGGATACACAGTGTGAAATTGCCATTTCCTTATTTAAATACTTCCTGAAATATTTATGATGTGGGACAGTCCATAGGAGTGTCGTTTCATTTCAAAATACGGTAAACGTGCCATAAAGACAGCTGCTATTGATAAGTTTATCCTGACTATGCGTGGGATGCATGTGTCACGCAAGGAGCAGGAAGTGAGGTGGTCAAGAAACTCACCAGAACTATATCCAGGAAAAAAAAAAAAGTATTTGTTTGCTCTGCGACACTTCCCGCGTCCTCATTGGCTGCTGTCTCAGCTCCAGCCGAGTTAATTATTACATCCCGACAACGACGGCGCAGGGGAGCGTTCTGATGAGCCGCATTTTGGATATTCACACTTGAGGCTTAAGTCATGTCATCCTCCTTCCCCGAAGACCTGCCGCCGTGGTCATGTGACCAGGGCTAACTAGAGTGACAAACGTGGTGTGGTCGGATCGAGAATATCTCCTTTCAGCCACCGTTTTTTTTTTCCCCCCCCTTTCGAGGCAATTTTAGCTATCTGTGTGCTTTAAAGTCGTGGCAGCACTGCTGCGACTCGCCTCCATGGACTATCTGTACTTATTCAAGGTGAGTTTGGCATTTTTGCAGCATTTCCCACAGGCCAAAGGGAAACAAAATTCCTCACAAAACTGCCCACTACCGCAGGGGGATGATAGTTTAGTCCCTCGTGTCTCTTTTAACGCAAGGTCAGGGTTGTACAAATAAGAGTTTCCCGCGACAAATTCCATTTGGGATTGCGCTCAAGGAACACTGCTATTTATTTGCTTTTTTACTACAGAATTTGATTGTTGATTACGAAAGAATCATACTTACCGTCATACTTTATAAAGATGCTGATTAATCATTTTACTTACTGTATTTTCCGCACTACAGGTCGCACCTGAAAGCCTTAAAATTTCTCAAAAGCTGACAGTGCGCCTTATAAGCCGGTGCGCCTTATACAGCGCATAAACTGTGACTTTTCATTTTGGGGGGGGGACAAAAAAAAAAACTTAATCTCCATGTAAATTCTTCAATTTGTGCCTCAGCATTTCAGTGATGAATGTATTTTTACAATCAACATTTTTATGCCACCCAGTTTGAAATTTTGATATGCTATATATGCTCCAATTTTGAAGCAATTTATGTGGGGACAAGGCATAAAAACGGAGTTTTTGTCAAATACATCCAGAAACTGTTTAGAAATCAACAAAACACATATTTTTTGTTTTTTAATTGCATTTTGATTTAATATATATATATATATATATATATATATATATATATATATATATATATATATATATATATATATTGTCTTGGCATTGATCTAAATGGTCTGTTAATGTAATGAAGAGGTATTTTTCCCCATTCCCCAACAGTAATTTAGATGCAAATTTGATAAAAGTTATAAAACAACTATTTCAAGACACAGAAAGGGCTTTTGATGGCTATGTAATATCTTTTTTCACAGATATACTACTACGAAATGCACATAGCCAGACTTGCTTGAGGTGAACATCATATTTACTCTCCATTGCGACACACTTTTGTACAAAAAAATCTGGCTATACCATAACCACATCCGACATTCACCTCCTAGTCTTTATCTTCAACATAAAAACTGTGCTGATCTCAAATCCAAAGCAATGCAACAAAGAGGTTTCGTATTTCTTCTTATAGTTTCCAAAACTGAATGCCGCAGGCAATCTGTGCCGGCTCCTCCTCCCCCTTGAAAAACGCACTTGACGTGCGTATATATCGGTGACCTCAAGAAGTTGGGTTCTTCATATACGAACATCGGTGGTAACAGCCTCACTTTAGGGTATGACAGGATCGTTGCAACACCCTTCCCTCCTCCTCCTCCTCCTCCTCCTGCCGCCCTCTTTAAGTGCTGACTGTGTCAGATTTGAGCCAACTTCCCAGTGCACCTATAATCTCCTCCATGCTCTTTATCTGCCGCTGTCACTGCAGCTCGCTTGTATTCCTTGCAACGTCAGTGTTACTTTTGAATCAAGAGGCGGCGTCTTTGCGTGTTTTTATTCGTCCCATCTTCTGTCTCCTTCGCGGGAGAGTCGATACATCACCTTCCCCGTGTTTTTGTTTTCCCCTCGGCTCCTTACGGCTTGTTTTGGCACTTGGCGAGCGTTGGAAAATTGTCTCACCTCTACGAGAATCCCTCGCACGTCTCTCCCAGCTCCGGGGTTTGGCTGTGAAAGGGCCGTGTGAAAATAAACCACTGGAGAGGATATTATGTTGTCTTAATACATTTCCTGCGGAGGTTTTTAAAGCAAGAAAGTTGGGCTGGGTGACCTAGACTTAAAATTATATATATATATATATATATATATATATATATATATTTTTTTTTTTTTTTTGTGCAATTGTCAGATTTACAAGTGTATTTTTTTTCTTTTTCTCATAAGAAAACAACATTGGCATTCAAAATAGCTTTTGCTTTATTCTGCTGTTTTCTGGGGTTTGCATTACTTCTGCTACTAAACATGCTTTGAAAAAATAAAATAAGAGCTTGCTTTCGGAAAATATAGCAACGTGTTTAAACACGGTAAGTCAACACAACTACTAATTCACAATTTAAAAACAGCAATCAAACTTTTTAAAAAATTGAAAACGAAAATCGTAAAATTTGGCTGATTTTGCCATTTGGAAGCACAAAAATACAATAAACATATTTATTCAGATGAGTACCAGTACCAAAACCTGCTCAATTGGGTCTCTATACAGTGTAGGTGTACCTAATGGGTAAATACAAAATATCAGACCATCTCTCTCACTAGTGTGTGACATTTAAAAAACACACAGTAGGCGATATTCGCCTGCATAACCTTTTCACCCGTTCTTCAGAAATGTTGATTTAGAATCTCGCTGTGGATGTCAGCATCGATGCAATATGTTCACTATGTTGATTTGATTACATCAGTGTGCAAAAAAAAAAGGAAATTATACCGGAAGAAGGTGTTATGATTCATGGTCACATGCTTTGCAGTGCTCCCTGCAGCACGGGAGAAAAGTAATACACAGTTGATATCGCATGAACCTCCCCAGGCCCTCAAACACCTGGCTAGTAGTGAACGCCCTCTGTTCCGGCATCCCCGGGTGGCGGAAAAACGATCTGATATCACCGCGATGTGGAAAAACAGTCACGGGACTCAGCGCATGGTCTTTGTGTTCAATTGAACGTTTGAGAGGGCCCGCCATGTCACGTGACGCTACGACTCTGGGAGCGCTCGTCTGCACCACAGCGCTCTCTAGTGTCCGTTAGCTATAGTTGCGCTGCTCTTGTTTTTCCACACAAAACGTGAAATGCAGTATTGGTCAGGTGACAACTAGTTTTTGGGGAGTTAAATAAAGACAATAATTTCCAAATCATTAAAAAGATCCCATGTACAGGTATTTTTTACTGATCATTATGGTTATTTGTATTTTATGTAATTATTCCTTTATTTTTATTTAAAGTGCAGAAAATACTTAGAAGTGTATTTTTTTATGTTAGTAGAAAACATAAAGTTTAATAACTCATTCACACATTCATTTTAGGATATTTTGATATTTTAGAGACCTGCAGAATATGAGCCTTAATAATAATAAAATAATAAAAGCACTTTTACAATCACAGGGAGGGGGGAATACGTTAAAAGTTAAAGTGGCATTAATATTGGTGACTAGTCAAGAGTTGAGTCCTCATACTGATATCAGTTTAAAAGTAAACGTTCTTATTTTATTTGGTTTCCTAGAACCGGTATTTATTTCATTTTTTAAGTCAACATTTAATTTCTTACTTGCATTCGATATCTACAGTAACGGTCACATTTGCCAATCGGTTTTTAGCATTTAAATTAAAATAATTTTACTTATTTGCAAATCAGTGAATTGCTTTTAGAACCATTCGGCAATAAAGATAATGACCGTAATAAAAAAAAAAAGATTTTCTCATGCATGTTGTCCTACTTCCAGTGCTTCCATGAAATAAGGGTTAGATTATTAGCACAATCTGCCTTGATGACGCTGTGAAAAACGAACGTCTGGATGAACATTGATTCCCGCTATTTTGTTTGGCCTTGCAGCCCGAGACGTCGTCTTCGCACAGGCCGCCGCACCCGGACGAGGATGACGACGGCGACCTGAACAAGGCGTTGGGGGTGCACCGCTTCCAGCACATACTCAGACCGTCTACCTCCGTGCCCGACGAGCAGCACCACAACTACCACGAGGAGGACATCGAATGTGAGCACCCCTCTCACTTTCTTTTAGGGCTGTGGCGTTTTAGAGATTCATGAATTAGATTCAACTTTTTCAGGCAAGTATCTAACGAGCACATGAAATTGATAGTTGCGGATCAAACGATTTAGGCTTTCAACGAATTTTGTAATTAGAATCGTTTTTTGAATGGTTGTTTTATACAAATCAACCAATGTTTGTGCTAAATAACCCCAAAACTTGGGTCAAATGAATGCCAGTGGGATCGGTTCCTTTTTGACCCATTTTTGAGTTCGTTTAAGTTTTTGGAGTGTAAGATTTTTGCAGGCTTCCTCCTTAACATTCATTTCCAGCTATTTACTCTGCATTATGACATGGTATTGAATATCTCAATAACTTTGGGATAGACTCAGCACTATGATGTCATTCTCAGTTGACAACAAGTGGCAAAATGGCCGTCATTGAGATGGATAAAAAGTGTGGATTTTTCTCCTAAATATAGATTCCAGAAACATAATCTTAATCAGAATACCGTTTTTGTACAACATATTGTAAAGATTTTTTTTTTTTTACCTGATTTCACCTTTAGAAATCACAATGAAATTCGGTTTGCAGAATATTTGTGCTTTTACAATGAGATTTTAAAGACAGCTTAATATCCCTAAGTTCTTGTTAGCACCGCAGTGTGTGTTGATGTGTTAACGTCGTAGTTTCTCGCCATCCTCTAACACCATCAATCTCCTTGAACGCAAACTGCGGGCCGCAGATCACCGCCATTCCTCCCACCACATCCACCGCCCTCTGTCCAAGTTGCCCCAGGACGGGCGCCGCAAAAAGAGCAGCAAGAAGCGGCGCAAGGACAAGGACCACAAGAGCAGCCAAGCCCCCAGCGGCGCCTCCATAGAAGAGGGCGAGGATGAGGAGGAGGATGAAGAGGAAGGGCAAGAGCCCAGCTCCGCCTCGTCTTATCCGGTCAAGGATGTGGAGGTAAACGTAGATTGACGACAACCATTGTCTGTAGTTTGCATAATTTCCTCTATTAATGTTTTAGTGCAGTCTAAATTATTCATGAGCGGCTCTCAGGTTGAAAGGCGGTGATAATGATGTGCCAAACATGATCTTTTATTTAATGCCGTTCTTTGTTTTTATCTCCGCTAAGGAGATTCTAGTTGGTTTTTTCTTATCTACTGTATCAACACATGTAAATACTGCAGAAGTTAAGTTTAGATTTAACCATATTTTCCGATGCTAAAATGCTGTGTATTTAAAAAAAAAGAAACAAGAAAGACGTGGACTGGTGTCTAGACACCACTGGACTAAAAACCTTTTATTATTTCCAGCATATATCAAAATTTGGATGATTAGAAGTTACAGGTTAAAAAAATCATCTAAGGAAATTGGAGGATTACGTAATCAAAATATTTTCAGTGCAATAATTATGTAGGAATTGCTCTCTGAAAAGTATTTTGCCGATTGACAGAAAAGACTGAACCCATGTATTACATTTTTGAAATGTATTTGCTGTGGTATCTTTACATGTATTTTGTTTAGAAAATACTGTAGACTGAACATGTAGCGTCATCTGTTTTATTTCTGGCTCATCTGCCAGAGAATCGGAGACATAATAATAACATAATAACACTAACATGATCTTCTCAAAATACACCACAACGTATACTGTATAATAAACAAAAAACATATAGTAAATGCAAAAACATACACTATAATCATGAGAAAAGCATACTAAAGAGGAGAACACAATTTTGCAATAGTTTGCTTCATTTTCAAATCGGTTTGCTCTTAATGTGAAAAGGAAAATGTTCTCTTCTTGTTGTGGCATTAAAAAAACATCAAATTAGATGTGCTAATACCAGCAAAAACCCTGTTAAAACCTCAAGCATCCCCTGAAGTCTTTACCAACCATCAGGGGTACAAATTTGTCCATGTTGGACAGTGCAAAACGAGCGGTAAAACATTTTTCACATTCAATATGTAAGACTATCACATCAGTACTTTAATGTGAAACTTTGTTTGCGTTGTTCCTCAGTTCTTCTTGTCCGACGACGACCACGTGGGCGTCCCTGCCCGGGAGCTGGACGTGGTCCCGCACTCCATCGAGAGAAGCAATGCTGACGACGGCACGTCCACAGAGTAGGTGTTTTCCTTTTTTTTTTTTTTTTTTATCATTTGTGTCTTGTTTTTGGCGCACACTGTACGTTGCCATGTCTCCGGCATCCAGTGGTCCCGCTGCGCGCGTTGACGTGATGCACCCCAGTAATCCCGTATATCAGCTGTCGCTATAGACGACGCGGCACACCTCCACAGAGGCCGGGCTCCACCTATGACATTTACCCCTTGCTGCATCACTGTTTTGAGTCTGTGGCCGGGATAAAGCAGAATCTAAGCACGGCTCGCCGGAACATTTTTATTGAAATATAACTGAGAGAAGCTTTGACTTGTTCCACGGTGAGTTCTTTAACCCTTAGGCCTCGTTTGTGCTTATGAAAGCTGAAATTTAAAACGTTGCTTCCTTTAGTGCGCAAAAATTGCAACTAACAAAACTGTGACTAATTGGTGTTCAATAATTAGTTAGAATTTTGAAAAAATATGTATTTTTAATGGATTTCAATTGGCTGAAAGATTCCACAGTAGCGGCAATTACGCTTCAAATTACATAAACAAAAATCAACCTTCATATCGTGCGTGTTAACGCGGCTAAAACCTATTTTAAAAAAACAAGTGAGCTGGCCATAAACGGCCAAGTCGGAGCTCATAGAGGTCTTGTCGAGGTTTTTACATGACAGAACAACAGAAGAAAAATGACTGCAAAAAGATCTGGGATGAGAAAACCATTGTCTTTGAGAATGATTGGATTCTTTCGTTTGTTCCCAAAACTTTGAGAAACGATGCGTTTTTGTTTTCCTCCAGCAAGCCGGAGTCATCAGACCTTCCCGGCCCGTCGCATCCGGACCACTTGCCGCTGGGCCGCGTGTCCTCGACGGGCCGCAGCTACGACCTGCAGGATCGGCGGCGAACCGGCAACATGACGGGCGCCGAGCAGGCCAAGTACCAGCGCATCCCCACCGACGAGAGCGAGGCCCAGACGCTCGCCTCCGCCGACCTGGATGGCATCAAGAGTGAGTCTGGATCATTTTCTTGAAGTTCTTGCTTTGAGTGGACTACATTTCACTGCACAGTGGTACTTTTCATTCCACTAGCTTGATGCAAACGCTAAGTAGCATCTGTGATGTACGTCTGGGGGAACTCCCTCCCCTTCCCCTTGTTATGAAATTAGCCTCTTCCCGCTGTCAGCTGAGGCCTCTGGATGGTAGCCCGAAACCACCCGGTGCTTAATTGCCAAACCCGAACTGACACGGGGTTCACCACCCCGATTAATTAGCAGAAGAAAGTCGGAAAAAGCCACTCTGGCTGGGAGGTGGGGATGTGCCGTCCTTACGGGCCCTAGCGACACCGGCCTCCCTGTGGCGGCCGGTAACAAAGTACAAATCATTTCTTGCTGTGCTTAAATTGTCATTTCTGGTATCTCTACTTGAATACATTATACTTAGTGTCTGCTTCTGTTAAGTATATTTTA
This sequence comes from Hippichthys cyanospilos, assembly GCF_059441005.1. Lineage (NCBI taxonomy): Eukaryota > Metazoa > Chordata > Actinopteri > Syngnathiformes > Syngnathidae > Hippichthys > Hippichthys cyanospilos. The sequence continues at coordinate 13,468,655 of NC_142387.1, forward strand.
CCGCCTAGTATTTATTCTGATGCCTTTCTACCATTGCCGTTAGCTTAGCGATCAGCATGGATTCTCAGTCTTTTCTCTCGACAATAATTCTTGAGCAGCTGGGAAAGTAGAGAAATGTATTTGTTGCAAACAACTGGCAGTAAATATTAATTTATTACTTTTTGATTAAGGAACTTTTTTTTTTTAACACAAGTCCTTAGTGTGCATAAGCGTCTATAAAAAAATGGCCGGATGCATGGAAGTATCTATGCTTCTACTTAAGTACAGAGTACTTATTATCAGTGATTTTTGAAAATCATCCTGGGAAAGCGGCTCTGTGTCTGGCTGCTGGTCAACAATAGGAATTATTAGATGGCCAGTACTCCCCTTTTGTTCCACCCCAAGCAAATTAACGCTACTGTGCGCTGATCTGCTCTGAAGGCTACAAGCGGGGAGGGGGGGGTCAGGCGCCGGTCAAAAAAAAGTCCACTTTTCCCCGATTGGTCAAAACACTTGTCGCGTACTCACCTGTGTGAGTAGCGAGGGCCCGCCCTATCCCTTCAAGAGCCGCCGCGTCCGTCGGCTCGGCCTGGCGGCTCGCGTGATGGATCTGCCTGCTTTGGACCCTTTCTGTCCTCAAATCGTCCGTGGCCCGTCTTAGATGAGTCAGTCAATGCAGGACAGAATCAGAAGCATCACCGTTTGTTACATAGGACCTAGCACCTCAGACGAAGGTAAGAGCTTTGGTGTTCAACAATATTATTTGCGTGTTGTCATTTTAATGTAGTGATTTGTAAATGTGCGGGCTTCCTCTAGTGGTACATGAAGTCACTCGTTTAAATGCTCATATTTTCCAGCCAAGTGCACCTTTATCTCAAAGCAGTCTTAGATGAAAACAAACAAAAAAAAGTGCTGCGCCAACTTTTGCAATACATTTGTTATTGCAGGCGGAATTTATTCAGAAGACACTACAAAATCGATTGTGTAATATCATGTGTTTTATTCCTGGCTCATCTGACAGGAAAATTGCGTCTCTAGTGACAATATTCATCTGTATAACACTTTACAAAATAAAGGCATACAATGTTGTAAAGGAGTCAGTATAAAACAATTGATCAAAAAGTTGTTTTATTTTGCAATTATTTGCTCTTAATTTGAAAAGATAACTACCGTTCCTGTCCCGATATTTAAAAAGCCTTAAATTTGCTGATACCTACAGAAACACATTTGATTTTTCTGTTTTTTAAATCCTGTACAGTACATTTGCTAAGTGCACTTCAACTTCATCCGTTCGCACCTAATCTAATCGACCAAATCTCTGCTCTCCCTCACCAGGCCATCGCTTTGAGGATGTCCCCGGCGTCCGCAGACACCTGGTCCGAAAGAGCACCAAAGGTCAAGTGGTGCACACGGGCAAGGACCACAAGGAGTCAGCCACTCGCAGCCGCAAGCACGACCGCACCCCGCACGAGGTGAGGCAAATGCTCAACGACACTGGGGCAACATGAGGTACACATGGAAGGAATTCACTTGCTGAAGGGACGCTCTTAATGTTTCCGCTCAATATCGACACTTCCTGCCATCATCTCCATCCCACGGGTGGAATTTGTGGGTGTGATGGTGGCTGATTAATGATGAATGAATGAATTCTTTCCTTCCGCACCAGCGAACAAGGGCCGGCCTAGGCAACCGGAGACCGGGCGCTCCAGCCGTTATGATTTATTAACACACGCACAAATTCTCATACGCGGCAAGCCCGTCAGCTGAACGTCCGTGTCGGCCTTTCAGTCCTCTTTCCTGTTCCGTCTCGCTCCCCTCCCCCTCAGCCGACGCCGGTGGTTCTGTACCGCTCTGTCTCTCGGCCCAAAGGCGTCCTGCTGGACGCGGGCGCCGGCGCCTTGGCACCCGAGTACAAGAAGGTGAGGCCGGCGAGGTGTGACTCCCCCTCCTCCCTCCCCACCCGTGTGAGCGTGATTTCACGAGCATGCGGCAGGTGTAGCACTGACGCTGTTTATCGGGCTCGCGAGCATGGACTGATTCTTGGATCATTTTGACGAAAGTTTCGTTTGTTTGGCGGCACGAGGTGTGAAGTGCTTTGAAGAACTCACCTGGTTAGCAGCCACCAAGCAGTTAGGGAGACCAGGTACCAGGAAAACTTCGGAACCTATTATCAATCCCGTGTTCTCTTCATCACAGAAACAACAGAAAATATTAGTTGTTCTTTAATCCAGCCCTTTGAGCAGATACCTTATCAATAAATGGTAATAATAAATTATGCAGGTCAGTTATTGTCCTTTGATATTTATTTTATTTATGTATCCACCTGAATTGTGTTAGTTAAAGTAATTACTACTTTTACTATTTTATAGAATGCAAATACTTGCAGAATATTTTTTATGAATGCATTATTCTAGTATTTTTCGCATAGTTGAGCGTCGATTGCTTTGTAGACTGGGATGTGAAGAATTTTTATGGAAGTAAATTTCAGTTGCATCAATGTAAAATTTATTTCACGTTGGAATTGAGACGGTCTTGTTTTGTTTTTATGGGCCTCCAACCACGTGCTATGAAAAGTGTGTGAAGCGCAGCTTTGAAGAACTCACCAAGCATGGAACCTGCTGTTGCACATACTTAATTCACAAGCACGTTAGTTTTTCCACGGGAATGACCGTGTCCACCCCCCCTCCACCCCCACCCCCCTCCTCAGGTGTTCGTGGAGCTGAACGAGCTGACCATGGACAAGAACCAGGAAATGCGGTGGAAGGAGACGGCCCGCTGGATCAAGTTTGAGGAGGACGTGGAAGAGGAGACTGACCGCTGGGGCAAGCCGCACGTGGCCTCCTTGTCCTTTCGCAGTCTGCTGGAACTCCGCAAGACCATTTCGCACGGTAAGTGAGACAATCAAAGGTAATAAAATGTTACAGGGAGGAAATATTCAAAATACTATGTTGAAAGTTCTTAAAATTGTGACAAAAGCCTTTAGCATACACACATTGTGAGTGGTCATATTTAGAGAAGAATAAACTGCTTCTGATATATGTCCATCAGTAAGATTCTTAAATGGCGGCGAATTAGTTAATAAAAATGACATCTTAAGCATACTCAAAAGCCACTTTTATTCTTGAGCAACCGTCCACACTCTTGCTCACTCAAGTCTCCAAAGAGGCCAAGCATGCTTGCTTCAAGTTGTTTGACTCTCAGGTGAAGATGAGTGTAAAAGTAAAGAACTAAAAAACACTGCCAGATTAATTGCAACATGTAAATTGGAATGCCATAAATGGGCAAACGGAAATTAGCATAGATGTAAATGTAATTATAAACCTTTAAAGCAGTGCTTCTCTCATACACATTGAGCAGAAACATGTACAAACAGAGCAAATAACAATATTCTCTTTCGTCTTCGTTTGTGCAGGTGCAGTGCTCCTGGACCTGGATCAGAAGACCCTGCCAGGCATCGCCCACCAGGTGGTGGAGCAGATGATAATTTCCGACCAGATCAAAGCCGAGGACCGAGCCAACGTCCTGAGGGCGCTCCTGCTCAAGCACAGGTGAGCGCCAATCGCATCACCCCCCCACCGAGCTCATTTCCTCCCCCCGTAGTCCCGCAAATTCCTCAAAGATTACATTTTGTCCTACAGTCTGGAAGGCCCCCCCCCCCCCCCTCCCCGTCCTTTGTAATTCTTTTGTAATTTTCCCCAGCCATCCGAGCGACGACAAGGAACACAGCAGCCCGTTCCCCAGGAACATCTCGGCCGCCAGCCTCGGCAGCCTCATGACCCACCACCACACCACCGCCAACCACGCCCAGTCGTCCGAGCCGTCCGTCACCGACCCGCTGATGAGCGGCGGGCAAGTGGGCGGCGACTGCGACTTGGCCGTCGACATGGAAAAGAATGACGTGCAGGTACTTTTTGGAGAAAAACAGGCAACTTCACAATGTGCAGAAGCAAAACATTTCACAAGAAATATTGCAGGTGTATTTAAATATGCCTGCAGGTTACCTACAAAAAAGTAATTGCTAGATTAATGCTACATACTGCATCATGAAAAATGCCTCTTACATGTTAGCGTTTAGCATAAAGAGTTGTTTTAAAAACCCTTTAAGCAACGGAATTTTGAACAAAACTGATGGAGTAACACACGTAAACAGATAATGTCACAATTCTCACAGACGTATATTCTTTATTTTCAATGAAAACTGACTAAATACTGAAACTTATTGAGTGATAGTAGTAGTAATAATAGCAGTATTAGTAGTAGCAGCAGAACTTAACTCATTTTTGTATTGTACTGCCTCCTGGTGGCTAAGGCTGGCATACCGGAAGAAGCAGTGAGGAGGGATTGGCAAAGATGATTTAGGATACATGTGTGTTGAATTACAAGCATGGACATGGAACAAATTAAACTTATATGTCAAGGCTCCGCTGTACGACACATGGAGATGCTCTCAGCTCCTTCATATGACTGGAATAATCAGTGTTTTTCACCGAGGATAAAGAATATATGCCTGTGAGTATTTGAATTCTGTCCATTGGCCAAAATAGAAAGAGCCCACCTTGGTGTCTGGCATGCTTCGCTCCAAGTCCAAACACGAACTTAAGCTCCTTGAGAAGATTCCAGAAAATGCCGAGGCCACCGTTGTCCTCGTGGGTGAGTCGTCAAACTCGAAGCAGCAAAGGCCGTGGAATTGTCTTCCGATTTGTTGACCGCTTGCGCCCCCTTCCAGGCAGCGTGGACTTCCTGGAGCAGCCCACCATGGCGTTCGTGCGGCTGCAGGAAGCCGTGGAGCTGGAGTCGGTGCTGGAGGTCCCCGTGCCTGTCCGCTTCCTGTTTGTCCTGCTGGGGCCTGCCACCACCAGCATGGACTACCACCAGATAGGACGCTCCATCTCCACCCTGATGTCAGACAAGGTGTCTCAGATGAAGCCTTGTTTTCTGATGTCTTTTGTTTTTTGGTTCTTTTTTTTTTTTTCAAAACAAAATTAAAGAGGAGAAATAAACTATGTGCACATTTTCCATGAATGCAGCAATTTCACGAGGCGGCCTACCTGGCCGACGACCGCCAGGACCTCCTGAATGCCATCAACAGCTTCCTGGACTGCAGCATCGTGCTGCCTCCCTCGGAGATGGGCGGCGAGGAGCTGCTTCGCTCCGTGGCGCGATTCCAGCGGGAGATGATGCGCAAGCGGGAGGAGGGAAAGCAGCAAGCCGACGAACCCAAAGGCCTGGAAGAAAAAGGTACACCTTGACATCGGAGGACGATCGAGAACAGGAAGTCACCTCAACATCTACCTCGATTTCCAAGCTCACATCACGCCGTTCAAGAAGTCCGACGACCCCTTGGAGCGCACCGGGCGGCCGTTTGGCGGGCTGGCACGAGACGTGAAGCGGCGCTACCCCAAATACGTCAGCGACTTCAAGGACGCCCTCAACAGCCAGTGCATGGCCGCCATTATCTTTATTTACTTTGCCGCCCTCTCGCCGGCCATCACCTTCGGAGGCCTGCTGAGTGAGCGCCACCAAAAGCCGCCGCGACTCGCAATCTTCCATCCATCTGAGACTCGACGGGTTCGTGTTCGCAGGCGAAAAGACGGAGGGTCTGATCGGCGTGTCGGAGCTCATCGTAGCCACCGCCGTTCAGGGTGTCCTCTTCTCCTTGCTGGGAGCGCAGCCTCTGCTGGTTGTGGGCTTCTCCGGACCCCTGTTGGTCTTTGAAGAAGCTTTTTATTCGGTAAGTCCAAAATTCTAACCCACCGGCCTAAACTCATTTGACCTACTATTATACATTTCTCCCCACGTTTGCTAAATAAATGGATATTGTAAGGACAAGTGGTTCCGAAAAATGGATGAACGTGCTGCCCCTTGTGCATGCCTTGGCCACAAGGGGGCAATATAATGCAGACATGCGGATGGAGACTGTAGTTTCTCAGTATGCGACATTAATATTGACCATTCTTCACAGAGGATAAATAAAATATATATATAAACTCAACCACCTATCAGTGGGCGTGGGCGCACGTTGTCAATGGTATCATTTGTGATCCCAGTTCTGCAAGTCCAGCAACATGGAGTACCTGACGGGCCGCGTCTGGATCGGCGCGTGGCTGGTGGTCATCGCGCTTGTCATGGTGGCCTTCGAGGGCAGCTTCCTGGTGCGCTTTGTCTCGCGCTTCACGCAGGAGATCTTCTCCTTTCTCATCTCCCTCATCTTTATCTGCGAGACCTTCATGAAGCTCGGCAGGGTAAGTAACAAGCAAGAAGAAGAAAAAAATTGGCAGACCGGCGTGTTTGCGTCGGTGATGCTCAAACGAGTGGACTTAATCGCTGCTGGATGACGTTCACCACTCGGTGCCGAAATGAATGTTTTTCTAACGAGGGAGGCTCAAATCCCCACTGATGGATTAGACGTGAATGTTGATTGGAAGGAGGTCTTTTTATCCAGGCTGGTGTTTTTTTTTCTTCACGTTCGTCTGTCAAAGCTAATTGAGCAAAAAGCTATATATATATATTTATTTTTCTTACTCTGCAGATTTTCAAGCAGCACCCTCTAAGGCGCTGTCCCCTCGCTCCGAACGATACGATGGCCCAAAACTCCTCCTTGGAAAATGTTAGGACGGCGCCGGTCAACATCAGCAACGTCACCGAAGTGACCCCGATCAACGGCCCGACTGGCGAACCCAACACAGCGCTGCTGTCGCTAGTTCTCATGGCCGGAACGTTCTTCATCGCTTTCTACTTGCGGAAGTTCAAGAACAGTGCCTTCTTCCCCGGGAGGGTGAGAAGACAAAATATTATTTTTGGAGAAATATCTCATCTGAGTTTTAAACTTAAAAAGGGTTCCCGTGTTGCGTCCTCAGTTTCGCAGGATTATTGGCGATTTCGGGGTGCCCATCGCCATCCTCCTCATGGTGTTGGTGGACTTCAGTTTAGAGGACACATACACACAAGTAAGACCTCACTAATTCCAGACAGGTCACTTGAGAAGGAACCAATCAGACCTTTGATATTGCCCCTAGAAACTGAATGTTCCAAGCGGTTTCTCCGTGACCAAGCCCGACAAGCGCGGCTGGGTCATCAACCCGCTGGGTAGCGACGGTCAGTTCCCCTTCTGGATGATGTTAGCCTGCTGCCTCCCGGCTCTGCTGGTCTTCATCCTCATCTTTATGGAGACTCAGATCACAACGTAAGTGGCTCAAAACCATCTGTTCACTTACAAAACACACGCAACACCGTGCATCTAACATATTGCTAACGCATTAGCAAGAATACTGTAGAAGTAAAAAGAAACCACTAGCAGAAACTGATGTTGTGTGAACACTAGTACCTGTAGTAACAATAATAATAATACCAATCATAATTTGAATATTTCCATATTATTGTTTAATAAAACTGTGTTCACATTAGGATGAGACGTTTGCTGCATTCAAATACAGTTGGACATTTCATTCCGAATACAATGCCATTAATGCATTAAACACTAATAACTGTAATAATACTAACAATTATAGTTTTGAATAATGTCCTATTATTGTTTAATAAAAACAATTGCTGCTGGTATGAGGATGAGGCGTATGGTGCATTCAAATGCAGTTGGAAATTTCAAACTCAGACAGAATAAAAGGCCATTGATGCATTAAACATTAGTGACCGTAATAATAATAACAATTACAAGTTTTGATAATGTCATTGTTTAATAGAAACCTTTTCTTCAGTTTTGAGGGAGAAACCAGTACAATGCTTCTCAAAATGAGCAAATTGCTCCTCTTATTGATTCACAAAACTGCTCTGCAAAATTAATACAAAAAGGCTTAATTCATGAGGAATATTAGAATGAAACGCTTCTCGCAACAGGCTGATCGTGAGCAAAAAAGAGCGCATGCTGGTCAAAGGCTCCGGCTTCCACCTGGACCTGCTCCTCATCGTGGCGCTGGGCGGCGCCTCGGCTCTTTTCGGCCTGCCGTGGATGGCGGCCGCCACCGTGCGCTCGGTGACGCACGTCAACGCCCTGACCGTCATGAGCAAGGCCGTGGCCCCCGGAGACAAGCCCCGCATCCAGGAGGTCAAGGAGCAACGCGTCACCGGGCTGGTGGTTGCCGTCATGGTCGGTGGGTGTCGCCCCAAAAGCGGATCGTCTCCAAGCCGGGTCCGGAAGCCGCCTTTTACCGAGATCCCTTCCCGTCTCTCGCTAGGTCTGTCCATCGTGATCGGAGATCTGTTGCGTCAGATCCCGCTGGCCGTGCTCTTCGGGATCTTCCTCTACATGGGCGTGATGTCGCTCAACGGCATCCAGCTGAGCGAGCGCATGATGCTCCTGCTCATGCCGCCCAAGTACCACCCCGACCACAGCTACGTCCGCAAGGTGGGAACCGATTCGCCGACACTCTCCGTTGCGGGAAATTCGAAAAGGCGGAACGGGAACGGGGACGGGGCGGGGTTCCACAGGCTGGTGATCTCGCCTCGTCTTTTTACGAACACTTTTGGTGAGCTTTGTTTTGGAAGGAACGGAATCTCCCATTTGAGTCCTGCGAAATTTAGAATCCATAGAAAGAAACCGTAAAGTGAATGGAGTGCTGTTACTCTTATTTCCTCTTAGTTTTTTGTGCTTTAGGGTTTAATCTAACTAAAAACCGGGTTAGTCCACATATGACGCATTTGATTAAGTCAATGGATTGAGGTTCCACTATTGGTGAAAATGAGCATACTAATTCACTCTTACTTTTGTCATCTTGGGAAGTATTGTTACTTGGGAGAGTTCTCAATATAAAATAAGGTCTTCGGGAAAGTCAATGGTGCTTTAGTGTTTTACCGAACTAAAAAGCGAAGCTTTGGTCAGGCCATGTTTTTCAAAGTTAAGACCATGCATTACATAATTGATTCATTAAATGGAGTGCGCTCCCCCCTGACGGTTAAAGTTAGAATGCAGATTTACTCTGACTTTTGCCATCTTGGGAAATATCAATCCTCGGGAGAATCCTCATTTTAAAATGAGGTCTCTAGCGAAAAAAAAAGAAAAACGTGAATGGTTACCCTGTTATTGGTAATTTCACCTCCATTTTGGTTCCTTTACACAACATATTTTTGAATGTTTTTACCCTTGCATACATTGTTTTGAACTTCCCGCCATATAACTAACCCCTACAGAAAATGAAGCGGGCTTCCTTCAAAATGTGCTCGCCGTAAGCTATCCCAAACTTCGGCCATTGTTGTTATAAAATCATATCATTTGGTTTAAATGAGGTTCCCGGGGTGAAAAAGTGAGTGAATTTTTGTTTGTTTTGTTTTTTTGAAGCTGCTGTTTTCCACATCAACCTTTCCCAAGGTTAGGCTCTGGATATCTCTTGGGAAGACGCCGAATTTGTCATGCGTTTTCTTCCCTGTTCCTGCAGGTTCGAACGCTGCGCATGCATCTGTTCACGTGCATCCAGATTGTGTGCCTGGCGGTGCTTTGGGCCGTCATGTCCACGCAGGCGTCCCTGGCCTTCCCTTTTGTGCTCCTCCTCACCGTGCCCGTCAAAATGTTCTTGCTGCCGCGCATCTTCACCTCCCGCGAGATGCTCTGCGTACGTAGCTCCGCCTCCTTTTTTTTTTTTTTAACCGTTTCCCATCTTAATTTCGACGCAATCGTGATTCCAGCTGGACTCGGACGACGCCGAGCCGACGTTCGACGACCGCGAGTGTCACGATGAGTACTCTGAGATGCACATGCCCGTCTGAGCCGCCGACCCCGCCCCTCGTAGCCGCCGGCCCCGCCCCACCCACCGGGAGGCGCCACTCGGCGCACCCGGCTATGTCCTCACCTGCTGCCCGCGTGTCGCGTTTATAATAGACTTTTTATATCGTAATTATTATTAGTAGATTGTATTTCAGGGGAGTCTGAAATCGTGACACATTTACACTCGATCGACACGCAACATGATTGTTTTTTCTTGTTGTTTTTTTTGCCCCGGTTTGCTGTGATTCACATTGAATATGTGACAAACCTCGGAAAACATTTCCGCTGCGCTCGCACACTGACTTACCGCTGCCTTACCAACAAGTGCCTTATATGAAGGAACTACTGAAGCGTGTACTTGGAGGACGTCTTGACTCCTCGCGTTTCACTTTATTCAACGCTAGTAGCACTTTTGGTTTTTTTTTTTAATGAAAACAACAAATCAAACGACTGTAATGCTGATTATTTTTAATCGTCAAATCTGCTAACGTTATCATGCTGGGCAACCTGAGAATGTTTTGTTGCTGTTTTTCTTGTTTTGTGTCATACAATCAAACGCCACAAACGCAGCAGTTGAGAGACAGTCGCTCAACTTTTTTGCTGTGCTATAGCAGTTATCTCATGTTTCTATTTTCCCCCAATTGATTAAAATACATCACATATTAAAGGATATACAATGTGCTTTTAAAATAGTGATAAGAAACACAAAATACATCGGTTTACTTCTCCAATGTAGCCTGGCAAGCTAACAGGTCACTACTTAGCCCAAAATATCTTCGCTCCCTTGTTAGCTTGCCAAGCAAACCTATGCACTACTACCTAGCGTAAGCTATTCACTTAAAAAAGCTAGCTTGAAAAGCTAACTAGCAAGCTGCTTAGCCCATTCAAATAATTCTTTTTTTAGCTACCTTGACGGGATAATTCACTAGCTACTAGCTTGATTGACAAGCTAACAAACAAGCTACTAAAACTCTCTTTATTAGGTTAGACTCGTTATCTTGACAAGCTAATCGGTCAGGAACCGTGTTTAGTTGCTTCCCAATTGTCTAAGATAACTAGTGTTTCAAAACGTCTAAATAAATTAGACCTTGTTCACTAGTTAGCTCATCAAGTTAGCTTGTCTATCTTGGTGATTGCTACTTAGTTACTGGTTTGATGCCTAATTGTTAGGCCAGGTAGTTTAACGACGGTAACTCGCGACCTTGTTATGCTACTTATCATTAACTTTCCTAGCATCCATCTGTTTTACATTGCTAGCTTGTCAATTTTTCAAGCCATATTTGTACATGCTACACAAGCTTGCTCGTACACTTTTCAAGCTAGATAGTTTGGCAATCCTAACTAGCCTCATAGCTTATTAAGCTAGTAATTTTTGTTTTATTTTACGAGCTATTTAATAAAGTAGCCACCAGAGGGAGACATAAACACTTTTTTTTTTAATGACAGTATGTCAATACTTTTTTGTGTCATTGTTACTTAAGCACAGAGGGAAATTTTGGGGGATGCTAAACGTTTAGGACACTAGTTGTCACTTGATTTTTTTATGTTTGTTTTCTTTTGTTTTTTGTTTTTTTTTTTTCCCTGAGAATTTTTAGAAGTGCCAAACAATCCATCCATCGTCAAACCTACATTCCACCCTTTGTCCTTCGGTGGTCAACGTGATGATCGTAGACAATTAATCCAATGGGAAGGGAAGGCTCATGAAGTTTCCTTGTCAAAAAAAGAAAACCTCATGTTGTACTGTTACTCACGTTTGTTGCGACGTCACCCAAAAAAAAGTGCCTGCGGGGCCATAAAGTGGTGAAATAAAAAGAATTGTTAGCTGTTTCATTACAAGCGATACGGCTTGTTCTTATCGGGAGACAAATGCACACACTCACACATGCATACACATGTAGTTTTAATGTTTGCTTGTAGTGCTTGAATGGTGTAAAGATGTTCTGTGTATGTCTCAATGATGATAATGGAACACAGGCCACTACTGAAGCTCTCTTGTATATTTGATGGTTCAAATACTGATGAAAAATAAAAAGTATTTTCTATTTATTACCCGTGTCACCTTGTCCTTTTTTTTTTTTTATGATCGCTTGCGACATTGGTGTCAGAAGTGGGATCAGTGTGAAATTTTGGCCACATTAGTGTCAGAAGTGGGAGCTAGCTTTAAATATCACTAGCCACAAAAGTTGGATCTGTGTCTATGGCTGCTCATCCTGGTATAAGAAATGGGATCTGTATGTAAGTCACTACCATGTTGTTTTCAGAAGTGGGATCTATGTCTGTTACTTGCCACATTGGTGTCAGACGGGGGATGCATTGCACACCACATTGCTAACAGCATTGAGATCAGTGTGGAACTTTGGCCACATTGGTGTCAGAAGTGGGAGCTAGCTTTTTTTATGTCACTATCCAAAAGTTGGATCTTTGCTGGTCATCCTGGTATCAGAAATTGGATCTGGATGTAAATCACAAGCATCATCATCATGGATACCAGAAGTGGGATGTATGTTTGTTGCTTGCCACAATGGTGTCAGAAGTGGGGTGTATTGCACACCACATTGGTAACAATAATGGGATCTGCCTGTCATACGTTTGCCACACTGGTGTTAGACGCGGGATCCAGCTGTCTTCTATTGCCGGCCACACTGGTGTCAGAAGCGGGACCTATCTGTATGTTGCTTTCAACTTTGATTCCACATTAATCAATCCCAATTTTGTTATTTTTCATATTGCTTTTAAAAATGAGATTTTTGTTGCGTAGCATTTTGTATCATGTGGGATCTATCTTTCCTCGTGTTTTATTTTGGGATTCGAAGACTCATGACCTCCTCCCACCTCCGCCGAAGAGTTCCAGATGGCTGACATTGTTTGACTTTTTTTTTTTTTTTTTGTGGGGGTGGAAAGAAATGGGGCCGAATGTTCCCGTCACAGAGTTGAGCAGGAGGAGGAGAGAACGAGGAGGTGGGAGGGAGGACCGAACATTACAACACAAACAATCGAGGTACGACCAAAGATGGCCGCTCTGTTTCTCTTGCTCACCCTCGGAGGAACTTTCTTGTGCTCCTCCATCCAGGCTCAGGAAGCTTATGGAAATCTCGACCAGACTTTCAGGAAAGGTGTTGACCTTTCCTTGGAGAAGCTCAGCGAACACGCCGGAATCCAGAATCACTTTGTCTTCTTCAGGAGTGTCATCAAGTCCAACGTGGAGGTAACTTGTGATGAAACTAGCTTGTAATGCCAATTTTATCCTTCTGCTGATGAGGCGCTAGTGAGTATTGGTCGTGACAAAGCCGTCAACTGCTTCTTTTTATTTTTAAATTTTGGGAAGAAAATTGTGGTTGTAATGAGATGATTAAATGGATTGAACAGTCAAAAATTGTGGAAATTAGCAGAAACCTAAAAATGTTTTGTTTATTTTGGGGAAAATATATGGTTAGGGATGTTTATTTTTGGAACAGTCAGAGTTGGTTAAAACTTGGAAATTAAAGAAGAAAAACACATTAAAATTCAGGCTAATGTTCAATACCTTTTAATGTGTTCCTGCAATATGCTGGTAAAAATGTTGATTTTTTTTTTTATGATTTTGTGGAACTGTTGAAAATTTATCCCAAAGGTGAATTGATTGAGTTCAACATTTATCATTTAGATTTTTTTTACTTCCCCATTGGAAATGAATGGGATATTTTCGGGTGAAAAATGTGGAATTGTGGGAAAATGGTGAATGCTTGCAACGAGAAAAATAATAACCTGTAAAGCATGACTTTTTGGAATATGTAGAAGTAGTTGAATGTCAAAAATAAAAACGTCACTAACAAAAATGACTAACTCAATAAACTTGCAATACCACTTTTATCCTCTGCCGATGGGGCACTAGTGAGCAACCGTGAAAGCAGAATAGAAAGCGGGACATTTTATAACATTAATATACAAAATAATGAATTCGCACTATGTTCAATCAAACAGATTTTAAAGTGTTAAAACACAAGATGCCTGTCCTTTATTTCCCGCTTTAAAACATGATATTCCATTGTACCGCTAAGGCCGGCTTTGACGTGGTCTTCATCTACCACCACTTCTACCTGAAGGCCACCAGTTGCCCCAAAGGAACGGCGGATCCGGCGGGTTGCAGCTTCAGGAACGACGTCGTGAGTCGCAGACCAAAAATAGAAATGTGGAGCAACCTATCTCATGTATTCTCACCTGTTTTTTTTGTTTTTTTTCCCCTGGGGGCGGGGTTTGCAGCCCATGATCGACTGCGCCATTTGCTACAAAACCTTCCAAGGAAACATCGAGGCCGAGCCCAAACCTTACCTCAACTGTCTCCACAAGCCCGCCGTCACTCCGGTAGGTGGATTACTCGTCGATTTATAATTGGACTTTTCCCTTCACCTTTCTTTTTATTTATTTATTTCAAAGGAGGTGCGTGCTAACCGCATGGAGCATTGCAACAGGTTAGCGTATAGCAACGGCGCCACGAACCTTTTAGCCTCCACGGGAGCAAAGTAAAACGACGAGCAATGGCGACGAGAAGTGGGAAGTTGGAGAAAAATCCAATCAAAAGAAAAGAAAATCACGTTGTATGCCTTTAAGGGGCGTGGTCTAGCGAGAGGCGTCAGGTCAGTCTGTCTTCATCTTTTTGTATTTGCATGTCTCGTTCAATAAACGACATCGCAGTTGCTTTAACTCATTCTGTGCCGGCTATTTTTAGACATTCTTATAACCCTGATATTTGAAAAATTAAATATTGTAAATAAATTCATTTGATGAACTGTCTGGGCTGTTTTTACCCTATTATTTGAAAAATAAAACACTGGAAATAAATACTTAGGATTGAATGACTATTTAAGGACGTATAATTATGTCTTTGGGATTGAATGAGTTAATTGCCTTTTTTTTAAGGTTTTTTGAGGGATATCCAAAGATTAAAACGTTATAGCAGGTCAAGTTTAAAAAAAAATAAAAAATTAACCAAGTGAATGATGAAGATGAATCAAAAATGTTGTATATTGTTATATTTGTATATTGTATTATTTTAATGTAATAATTTGTTATATGGCGTTCCACTGATGTAAACACTGTATTCTGATTAATTTTACATTTTGCTGTCTATTCAAAATGGAGGCTAGTCAGCGGTTTCCGTGTGTAAAAGGAAAATTTGACTTATTGATTTTTAGATCTTTTCAGAGGGCAATTATTTACACATTCCTCCAAAACTGATTGCAAATGAACTTTGATTTCATTTTGAGCCTAATATTGACATGCTAGTGCAAAATTAACCATATGTCAAGTAAACACGACTAACTATAATTCAAGTTTTTTGGCGTACTTGCAGAGAATGCTGCGATAGAAGTCAATTGGTTTGAAAAAGAATCCAAAAAGACCCTCAGGGTCCCGTTTTTGGACTCAATTATGTCCAATATCTCTCAACAAGTTAATGATGCGGCCCCCCGTCGATCCATCCGAACAAATTAGTCACAAACCGAAAGCATCAAACGGCTTCTAATTGTAAGCTAGCTCCACTGCGGGTCAGGTCAAATGCAAAAGACGTGAAACGGGATTTACGTCATTTGTGCCCTCTGAAGGATAAATGACTTTCATTCCTTGTGGCATGTTTTTAGTTGATTATTGAAAAAAAAAATCCCAAATCCGCAGCTGTTTTTTCACCTATCCCTCCAGTTAGTTTTGATTAGGGATAATACCATTAAACATTCCAGTAATCATATTATTAAAAGAATCTAAAGAATTAAACGGTATTCACACAGTTCTTGCTTCAATTGTCATGATGCTTCTCCCCGCCGACCACCAGGGGGCAGTATAATACAGACATACGGAACATCAACCAAAAATAACGCTTTTATTTTGATGAACAATGACCCAACACAGTAGTGTCAAACTCCTGAAAATTTAATGATTCATATACAGTGTGATTTATTTATTATTACTAATATTATTACCAGTGGTGGTTCTGTTTCCCAACCAAGAACTGTTCTGAGGCTTCTCCAGTGTTTATCCTTTTTGTTTGCCCCCTTTGAGGGAGCTCCAACTAGGAAAAATGCACCCGAACGCCTCTTTGAACTGAGCGATCAGAGTTGCTGTTGTTTACATTCCGCCCTCATTGAAAACGGAAGAGAAACAATTCGAATGTAAGTGCCTAAGCTGTAGTGATGGATAAATGAAGCGTCATGAAGCACTTGTAGTACTATCAGGCTCCACTAGATGGCACTAGATGGAAATTGAATACATTTCCAATCCACTAGTCTTTATTGATCTCCATCAAAAATGCTAATGAGGTAAACGCATACAAGGCAGCACTAAATAATGTGCTGAAGATAAGAGCTAACATTAGCTAGATTAGCTGGATGAACAAACACATTTTGGGCAACATTCTTACAAAGAAATTTCAACATACTGACACTCACGGGCCAGATTTCAGAGACAGAACAACATGTCCTTCCTCACTACAAAATGTAATATCAACACCAGCCAGAGGCGGCGCCAAAATCAAAGCGCAAGCCAAACGAAGCACAAATGAATCAACTCTTAAAGGGTAAACTAAATCACTTCCAAAACATCATTATTTCAAGTGCGACCCGGTACCAGTTGATCCACAAAATGGAGGATGGGAACCTCTGATCGAGAGGAGTCAAAAAATATAAGCGCTTCATCACTAATTCATCTTTGTTAAGTCATTCAATACCATTGAGGACTCCATTTTTTCAACAACGCTGCACCACTCTTCATTTTAAGCTTGAAGGCAACTTTACCGATGTAATACCACCAGTAGATGGCAGTAATGGACCATTTTTGGCACATGAGCTCAAGCCACTTAGTCAGTCCTAACATGGCTGAATTTGTGTTTTTTTCCAAAAATAATTGAACAGCGCAGAATCACACTTGTTTTTCTTTGCGAAGGGAGAAAGTTAAGCATTTCGTAAATTATTGAACATACTTTAGATCTTGAGGAGTCTGATTTGGGATTAGTAATCCGAGTGTCATGACAAAAGCGTTTGTTATGCAGCTGCCTGTTTTCAAAGCGTGTTTTGTCAAGAGTCGGCCCGAGCCCCCCGGAGAGGACGGGATGGGGCTGGTGGGTTTCCAGGAAGTGGGAGGAAAACAAAAGTTGGCGTGGGAGCCGCTCTACTCCGTCTCCCACTTTGTTTTGACCTAGCGGACAGACACAAAAAGGTTGTTCACCCCTCGCTTGCATTCTCCAGTAAGATGGCGGTGTGGTTGCTGCTGCTGGCCTGCGT
Source organism: Hippichthys cyanospilos (assembly GCF_059441005.1). Lineage (NCBI taxonomy): Eukaryota > Metazoa > Chordata > Actinopteri > Syngnathiformes > Syngnathidae > Hippichthys > Hippichthys cyanospilos. Next base: position 13,485,593 of record NC_142387.1, read on the forward strand.
CGGGGGAGCCGCCTGGAGCTCGGTCCGGGCCCAGGACGCTTACCAACTGCTCCCGGCGGACTACCAGAAAGGCGTGGATCTGGCCATGGAGCATCTCAATTCTCACTCGGGCGTGCAGCACCATTTTCGCTTCTTGAGGACTCTGAAAAAGTCCGACACCGAGGTAACGCGGCGGGGCCTCGCTTTTGAGGTCGTCCTTGTTATAAAAACAAAAAGAAAAACTTGATTGACTCGTTTATCATTGTGCATCCTATTTATTCACTTTTGTATCACTTGGCTCAGCATACAATAAGTGTTAATGGGAGATTTTAATGAAGAAAACAATGTACAAGGGTATCCTGAACGCAGCATAAAAACATTTGGCACACAAACGATTGACTCGTTCAATCCCAATGATATGTTTTATGTTTTTTTTTAAGTCCAGAAATTCAATTTTAGCTACCTATTTATATTTGTTTCAATTGTCTAGCTAGCTAGATAGATATAGATGCATATGTATGTTTAGATATTTGGATGTATTTATGCTGTATATATGTATATATACCCTAACCCTATACATACACACACTATACCGGATGCCTTCATGACTACTCCAAACAATTGGACATCTCAGAACTTCTCAGATCTACAATGCTTTTTTTCATTCTTGCTTTTCAGTGTATTCTAAATGATTACATTCTAGAACATTTACAAATTGATTTTGAATAGGGTTATACAAAGCCTTGCTCGCACTTTATTTGTCCTCTTCATATAAGTAAACAATCAAAAATACATCATCAAAAATACGCTGACTTGCATACATTTCTTTTGCAGTGTGGCTTTGATGTGAAATACTACTATCACCACTTTCAACTGAAGCCCACCCGCTGTGCCAAAGGTGCGACTTCAAGCAACCAGAGATGTCCCTTCAGGAACGACAGAGTGAGTTCATATCGTTCGTGGGGAAACACTGCAATATAATCATTTCATATTTCGCTTATGACGTCCACACAGCCTCTCATGGACTGCGCGGTGTGTTACAAGACGGAGGGAGACCAAATCAGACGAGATCCCACGCCTTACGTTCACTGCATTCAGAGGCCCAGACTCACTCAGGTACGCTACCGAAGCAAATACCAACACACGGTCTAACCCGCCTCGGGATACATCTAAAACCATGCATATATGTATTAAATTTAATGTACCGTAAGTACAAAAGCAGAAAAAGGAACTAGTATGAGTGTAGACAGAAGTAGACCAGTGCCTGACGATTGACGGACCAGAAAAAAAAAGTTAAATGTCACCCTCTAGTTGTGGCGGAAGGTTGGGCAAAATATACACTGACGGACCACAAACACCAACACCTGGTCTAACTCGCCTCGGAATAAATCTAAAACTATATATATATATATATATATATATATATATATATATATATATATATATATATATATATATATATATATATATATATATATATATATATATATATATATATATATATATATATATGAAATCTTTTACTTTGTGTAATAGCACTAGTGTTTGTGTATACATTTAGTGTATACATTTTGTCTACAGTATAGCCGTTTCCAACACATTCTCATCAAGAATAACACCCGTAAACTTAATTTCGCTCTTCGTATTTACTTTATTGCCTTCTTCTCCCAAATGGATTTTCTTCTGAACTTTCAGGCAATGGGGACGACCAGGACGGAGAACTGCGAACGGATGAACTACAACACAGGTGGTCTGACACTTTTAGCAGTGCAAATGGGTGAAGAGTGATGAAAAAAAAACAACCATTGAGTTCATCGTTGACAATGTGGGAAAAAGTAACCTGCTTTGTGCTTATCTTGTTGTGAGTGAAACAAGTTTTATACCCTCCATATTAGCCTTTTTTGTGCAATGTGCGACAATAAAAATAACATTAAACTGGCCGTACGTTTAGGGTTATGTACACTTTTGTCAATATGCACTTTCAGCACAACGTTACTCTGCCATGCATGTCTAATATTTGCCTTTCTCTTCTTGACATACTTCACACATGATTAACCCCCTTACAGGTGCGGAAACACATATTGTGTACGGTGAAGCCTTGCGCCAAGAGCAAATCTCATTAACGGCAGACTGGCAAAGCCGCATGTGTGTATGGAGGGGGGGGTCCCTAAATATAGAGGTGCTAAATTTAGAGGGAAAGTGATTACAACATGCGTGTGTGATTACAGCTCACTGACCAGAACGAGTCTGTAGCTCCGTTTGTAAAACACCGGCACAGTATGTAATAATAAACGTAACAACATACAAAATATATGTATAAAAAAAAATAATTTAATACATTTCAATTAAAAAATTACATACATTTAATATTTAAGGCGATTTATACACTTAATATATTAATAGATTACATAAAAATATAAAATAATACTTTTTTAAAAATACTTTGTCAAATACAATTAAAAATACTTTACGGTAGTATAAACTGTAGATGTTTTTCCCGCAAAGACCACTAGAGGGCAGAATAGAGTCGTAACATCTTTATGTTGACGCAACAAACTACCGTAATACTTCTGAATTTAGCTCAAAGAGATCATCAAGGTTATTGAGTCTACATCGGATTGATTAAATGTCAATTATTTAAAAGTTATTTCCACAGACTTAAATGAGTAGTTGTATCGTTTGGCGTTTTTACATTCTCTACTTGTCAGCTAATTGCAACACTTGGCATTAACAGAAAAAATGTGAATAACGGACCCTAATCAAAACTATATCTTGACTTTCAAAGGCTGAAGGTTTTTTTTTTTTTTTTTTACTTCATGTGACTGCTAAAGTACTAATTGATTAATATTTTAGTGCCATAAAGTACCAGTAATTACTTTGAGTACTTTAGTACCTAAATAAATTAATTACTAACCCCCCGCTAATTTATTATTTTAATACTTGATTACTTAAAATAAATTATTTTAGTACTTGATTACATTCACTTTAATATACTAAAAAGTATATAATAAAGTATTTGCATACTTTAGTATTTATTTTACATAGCCTATAATCAGCCATTTTTAGACTCTCCTTTTGCCAATATTGGGAAAAACTGTTAAAAATGATGAAATAAGTACCTGTTATGGAAAAACATTTTAAAAAATGTAAGGCATCAATTAAATGCGATAAGAGGCGTTGGTGATTGTTCGAACCTCCCAGCGGTGTCCAAAAACTTTCAAAACATTGTTTTTATTTTGCCCGCAGCAAAATGGCGTCTATTTGTTTACACGTATGTGAAACCCGGATGTCCGACTTCCGGTATGTGTTTTTTTTTACTCCGGTTTTCCAGGTGCGTTGAGCTTCTATCGTTTTTGCGCGAGCTGCGTTCACCGCCATTACGGTAATCGTGCCCCACTCGGCGCTTCTTAGTAGGCTTTGGACGCAGGAGGCTCACACACACCACACACACTCCTCCACTCGGAGGATGACGCGGAACATTTAAGCCTCGTCCATAAAAAGCGAGCAACCATGCGACCACCGCCTCCCGGGGATTCTTCTTCACATTTCCCCGCTTCTCGCGGAGCGTCCTCGGGAAGCTAAGACGCGAGTTTTCCTCGATTTACGTCCGTGTTTCGCGACCGTTTTCCTTCCAGTGTGTCTGCTTTTTTTTTTTTTTTTTTTTGGACACCCACAAGGGGGGTGTGGCGAGTATCCCGACCGGGAAGCTTGTCTGAAGCCTTTCGCCGACAAAAGCTGCGAAACACCGGCCGAGGAAAGCGTCGTCCCGTGGGTCTCATTCCCGCCGAAGAAGCGGGCTGAAATCTGTCAGCAGTAGACGGCGTGAAGATGACGATGTCCGTCCCGGAGAGGAAATCGGGATCGGAAGGGAAGGAGGAGGAGAGCGAGGATGAGAGCGAGATCCTGGAGGAAAGCCCTTGTGGACGATGGCAGAAGCGCAAAGAGCAGGTTGGTTGGACCGGGGGATTCGATGCATGGGCGCTTCTAGACGATTTTTAGGGTGCTCAAGCACCCTCCTCTTCTGTTTATAACAATAATGTCCCTGGGACACTTTGCGTGTATTTGATCACCCAAATTCGTCAGAAATATGTTAAATCCATCTCCAATTTGTCCCATGGCGCGTTTGGACATTTAGTGACCATTTATTAATCCTGTAAATATTTTGTATTAGGGTGTGGAAACACCCAGTATAACCAACCATTTTTTTCTTGAAAATACTACGTGATCAACGCATGGTTAACCAGTAAATTCTGATCATTTTTCAAGAACAGTAGTAATGTTTTTGGGTCAATATGACTCCAAAGGTTGTGTGTCTATTCAAAAGTGTCCGCATTTTTTTTTGACACTTAAAAAAAAAAAAAAAAAGCGATACTTAAATTAGATCCTTGTTACTTTTGGTGTCTCTGAAAAAGTTATAAAACCATGAGGCAATTTCACCCGGACTCCTGTGTATTATCCAGAACTTTCAGAAACTTATTTTTTTTTTGTGTGTGATTGAGTTTTGTATGTGTGTATGCAAACCAATGAAAAAAATAATCCCAAGCCTAGTTAGAACCAAGCACTTTGTTTACTTTTGAGCAAATTTCAATCAATTAGCAGTGAAAATGTCATTTTTGGTCATTTCAATCGAATTTAATCAAATTTTGGGTCTCAATTAACAGCTAGCACTATTAGTAATCAGTTATCAGAAAATCAACGCCATTTCACGCTGGTAAATAGTATATTAGGGTGAGAAAAGCAGAAGCTTTTATCATGCAAACATGGGAGAAACATTGCCCCCCGGTGGTATGATGACAAAGTGCTAGATGTCACATGTAATGTCGGCGGTTTTCTAAATATTAATATCATCGAGGATTAGATTAATTAATCGTGGCAGCCAAGATCGTGATCGCGATTAAAATTCGATTAATTGCGCAGCCCTAGTCCAACTCGACTTCGACTAACATTAAACGAAAATACGGCTTAGCAAGCAAGCCGTTTAAACAACATCAAGTCGTTTTATCAGCCGGCAAGAGCAACGGCCTTGTACGATTGGCCGATTACGCGTCGGGCAGGGGGCCGCGGCCTAGCGCCTTGTGATAAACTCAAGACTTTTCCGCGTGAAGGTTATCTCTGTCTTGCACTCTTCTGCCGCCGCCGCCGGCGTTAAAACCTTGACCCGGCACATCCGCGGCAGAAAGGACGCTGGGCCTTTTGCAACCCCGCCCGATCGTTGTTCCACTCATCGATTAGCTAACTTTAGCGCTTCCATTAACCCCCAGCTAGCCGTTAGCGTTGCCATGCTTTGGCTAAAAACAGTCCCGTGCCGTCCATGCCTCATTGATGAAACTTTGGGACGACATTTTTAGTGGTAGCTCTTGGTGTATTTAAAGCTGCAACTTGAGAATATAGGTCAAGTGACATCATTTGTTTTACTGTTGGTCATCTGCCAGAAAACGATGTCACGCATGAAAATGCCTTTCAGTATCAAATTTAACAAAGGGTGTGACTTGTTGCGAAGGATTACCCATAATAAAGTTTCACAATAAATTGATTCATGTTCCAATTGATGTGTTCTTAGTTTGAAAAGAAATCTGCTGCTCCTTCATAGCATTTAAAAGCACTGAAATAGCCTATTAAATATTTTTCCATGTATTACATATTATTTGGTATTTATTTATTTATCTTCACACTACTGTAAGCACTTTCAAATAATTTTATAAATAATTTTTAATTACATTACATAAGTACATTAAATAATTTATAAATAATTTTGGAACGTTTTGATTTTACTTTTGAAAAATTTCCCCTTTTGAGGTTGTTTTCTCAAATTTGAAAATGCCAAACCGTGTAAAACGTTGCGAAATAATAGTCTTTCAACGTTTCGCAACGGGTTCACTTTTACACAATTCAGCAAATGGTTTCTTCATGTTCCAGTTAGTTTGCCCTTAATTTGATAAGATACATGTATTGGTCATGGCATTAAAAAGCATTACACTAGATTAGTTTATAAACAGAAGCATTCAGTGTTTTGCAAGAGGAGTCACTTTAACACAATTTAGCAATAAGTTGCTTCATGTTCCAAATAGTTTGCTTTTAATTTGAAAAGAAAAATGTACTGGTCATGGCATTAATAAGCATCACATTAGATTAGCTTATAAAAAAAGCATTCAGTGTTTTGCAAAGGAGTCACTGTAACACAATTAAGCAATAGGTTGCTTATGTTACAATTCATTTGCTCTCAATTGAAAAAAAATGTTATGACTACCGTGCATTAAAGTCTGTCTTAAAGTCATTTTTTTTCTTGGCTAATTGTTTTTAATGTTGATGAAAACACATATTTTGAAAGACATTTTGGGTGACTTGAATCATGAAAAAACTAGCAATCTGCCTAGCAACAAGTGACAATGTAAAAAATGAATAAGAAAATGACTTGTACATGCGCTCGGTCACATCAAGCAAACTCCCTTCAGTGTTTCTCAAGTGCTGGGTAAATAAATCAGTGTGTCAAAGTTCGCAATGCACGCCGCTTGATTTGCCAATGAAATAAACACATGGTCACATGATCCGTTTCACGCTGCTGGCTCCTCCAATCCAGCAATCCAGCATTTGTTACACAGGAAATCAAGCATGGTTGTGTCACCATTGACTCACAAAATGTGTCCAAAAAAAATCTGTTCTGAGCACAAATCAAAATTCTTAGCAATCTTCTTAAGGCCATTTGCGTTTTCTTGCTGGTATTTTTGCAACAGTTGTTCAAAAGAGTTCAAAGTTCAAAGCAGCCCTACAAGGCGATCCCATCTTGCAATAAATCTTTTACAAAGGCAGGTGGCGGGATCATTTCAAATTTCTGTGGAAAATTTTCGCGTCAGGTCACATGATTTTGACCTTCTCAGCTGTCTTGACAAATGTATGAATGGTTTAACGGCGCAACGTGTTTGCTTGTGTGTTGACAAGTTTCTGTTTTATGGCTTGGCTAGTAAAGATAAGAGCTAGCATAGCGATGGACACAGCAAGTGTTTGCTGGCCAAATTGTCTTGGTCTCCCTGTAAATGCATAAAACTGTCAAGAATCATGATGATCATATGGACCCGGAAACTGATGTTTTGAACTTGCTAAGCTAAATGCTAAATGAGACAATAAATGTGTCTGCTAATAGAACTAGTATGCTAAAAGTTAAATGAGCCAATTAGGGGTTTATAAAATCCGATACTCTTTTAGATACTGTTTGCTTTACTCAAAAGCGGACAGTACGCCTTATACAGCGCATAAGCCATCTAGTGGATGCACAGTGCAACCCCAGCCACTACTATAGCTTCTATTCTATGCGCCTTGTAATACGGTGCGCTTTATAATCCAGTGTGCTTCATAGTGCGGAAAATACTAAACTAATTAAAAAAAACATAAATAATAAAAGAAATTTGAGAGAAATCGAACTTGTCTATACTTTCACATCACGTCAAGCAAAAAAAAAAAAAATTTGGCATGTTTTTATTCTGAATCGTACGGACAGCTTGTTCCTGCAGTTTCAGCCCGACATTTGCCGCACGGACGTTTGCGGAATGTCTCAGTGCCATGGCATGTTCCAAACAAATAATATATCATTGAACGGCCATGAGGCTGAGTATCAGAGAGCCTTGGCAGAGGTAATTTAATAGTGGGTGTGTGATATGTGTCAGATTGCGGTGTCAAAGCTACTACATGAGATGATCTTCTTGACCTGTAACATTTGAACGGGAGATCACGGGGTTCATATGGGGATACACGTTCCAATGTTAGCTTAGCATTTTGCGCTCTACATAGTGGTACAGTATGTTTACTATTTACTATTTTTTATGCTTGATCAATTTGTGATCTGTCATTTTCACATTTTCTGGCAACGCTAAAAATAAACACACGTGTTAACGCTAGCATGTGCTTGTGACTAAATTTATTGTCATCGTGCCATTTTAACTAGAAACAATTGACGGATACGCTAACGTTAGCTTAGTATTTCGATCTTCTGCGGCTCTGCACACTCTGATATTTTGTAATCTTTCTGTTGTGCAATAGCTTGTAAGTTAACTCATAAACGGCCCAGCGATAATGTCAATTGCTGGGAAATCGTAGCACCTAGCAAACACGCTACTAGTTACCTCATTTGGGTATTTCGACATTGCAGTTTTTCACACGGCAGGATGTGTTTGCTGTAGTGTGTTGCAGAACTTTATGCCAATGTGACAACTAGACATGATGAATAACTGGGCGGAATTTTCCGGCGTGGATGAGTTGTGCATTAGTGTCTTATGACTGTGATGCACACTCAAACGCCGTCCGCATCGCATTCAACTTAATGCGAATGCACTCTAATGCCCTTTCGCAGACGTTGTATGGCGAGAGAAAGAAGGCATTCGGGGTGGGGCCATGGTCAACAGTATGTGCTTGCTTTTTGACTTTGACCAGGTGCTCTCGCACTGCACAAACACCCCCTCAGACCCCGCAAGGCTCAAATTGAGATCTTTCAATAAACTCGGGATACGGTTTGAAGTTCCTTTGCATTCCAACAGTCTTTATCTTAAACCTTTGAGAGTAAACGTGGCTATTTTAGCAGCCACGTCACACTAAGTACATAAATGTGACACAATGGTGTTCAGGCTTCTGATATGATATGTTTCTGATAGTTTTATCATTGTTAGTACGCACTTAAGTTCGACAAATCCAAATTGTTCCAAAAAACAGTGCTAAAGTAGCATTTTAGCTTGCTACAAAGGGCTACTACAGGATTGATGTTTGTCATTAGCTGGTTAATTAGCATCTGAATATTCAGGTGAGTTACGAGTGTGGTTACATTTTCATGCAAATTAGAAATAGCTAAAGTTTAATATGTACACTAATTACGAGTCTAGTAAGGATCCATACTTGTACTAGCGGCAAAATTAAAGGGACAGTGTGTAAGATTTAGACCGTTTTGCATTAAAAAGGAATTAGTTCAATGATAGTAAATTTTAAAAAGTAGCAAATAAATCCATACTTGTACTAGCGGCAAAATTAAAGGGACAGTGTGTAAGCTTTAGACCGTTTTGCATTAAAAAGAAATAAATTCAATGATAGTTAATTTCAAAAAGTAGCAAAAAAATGTGTTATTAATGGCCAACAGTATGTTTGAAATATAATCATAGGTCTAGTTATCATTCAATTATATTACATTGGGGTTTATATGTTTGTTAAAGCTACGGACGATGGTAAATGCAGCACCTGCAGCACCCCCTGCTGTCCGTAATGAAAAACCGTCTAAATCTCACACACTGCCCCTTTAAGTAACTAACAGTGTTAAATCGTGTTTACTGCTAGCAGCTGAATTACAATATAATCTATTGGATGTGTTAGAAATGGCTGAACTAGCAGTTGGATTAGCATTCTAGCTAAAATTTAAGATCAGCTATTTAGCGGTCTAGCACGTGTAGCTAACATAGCTCATCTTACTCCCAATGTTTTGTCGAAAAACGGAAGTCGAGGCTAAGCACTTGCATTTTGCTACGAATCCATGTTCAAGAATATCAAATCCTATTAGCAAGTCAGCTAACACTGCGCTAAGGGTCTACTGACATAGCCGGACGCCTGAAATGAAAAGCAAAGTCATTTTCGCACTTCTTCAGATGATCATCGAATAAACAAACCAATCTCCACAAGACCAATAACACGGGAACGCGTCGCTCATGCATAAAACCTTCACATCAAGCCGTTCCCCCGGGATGAAAAACATCAAATTGCTCTTTTGCTCTCCATAAATATGCTTTGTATTCCGACTTGGTCTGGCTGAGCGTGATGAACGTTTCTCGCTCAAAGCCGTCAATCAGTACCGTAACTTGATTACTGTTTTCGGTCCCTCGCTTTGTTTATACAGACGGGCATTGTTCTAGCAGAACAGTGGTCGCACAGTGTCCATTTCGACTCGCGAAACTGCTCTTCTCGCCCGCCTACCGCCGTTATGCTAGCGTTCAGCTCCAGCTCGTTTTACCCCCTGCCAGCAATGATGCAATAAAAACGCCGGAGCGTCGTTGCTTTGTTTTTGTCATGCAGAATGTAATTGCAATAAAGTCATCATTTTCATCATTTTCTTTTAGTTTCAGGCACTTTGGTGCACTTGCTTTTTTTTTTTCCCTTTTAGACTAAGCTAGAACCCGTATAAACGCGATGAAAATAATGAACAGTTGTTGAAAGTTGATTTATTTTGCGTTTTTTTTGTTGTTAAAAAGGATACATGTGTGGGTATACTTCAACAATTTTCATCAATAATAATCTTATTTTATTCAGTGCGTCGACTGGGGGGGGGGCGAAGAGTTTTCTCTTTCTAGGGGGGCCTGGCAAAATATAGTTGAGAAACACTGCATTAATGACAGAATAAGACTACAGGAAGTAGTCAGCAGTCAGCCGGGATTGACTGCGGCAGCTCCGTCTCGTCCCCGGAGAGGATAAGCGCTATAAACCTCTTAGGCGGCATCTATGGAGAGAAACGCCACTTCACGGCCAATTTCATCATTACATTTGACATTTTTGACGCTCTTTTTTCTTAGGAGCAAAAAAAAGTCACCCGCGGATGACTTGACGAGAAAATCTGACCTTTTTTTTTCAGTATCGTCTCCAGTTTGTGGTATTCTTTCCATTTTAAGCCCAAAGACGACTACCGCTCTCATTTTAATCCCCTCGCAGTAATCGTATCTTCGCCGCACGGGGCCGTCTTAACCGTCTCCGTTAATTGACGCGTGTAAACAAAACGCCGCTTTTCCCCAACGCTCCTTCTGAATGTGGCAACTGTGCTGAGCTCATTTCACCCGAGCCACCATTTTTCTTTTTTTTTCTTTTTTATTTCCTTGCTGGAAAGCTGCACTGCAGTAAGGCCGCCTTGCCAAGGGAAAGACGTGCTCTTTGTCTTTTGGATTTATTTATTTATTTTTTTTAAATGCAAGCTGGCTCCAAGAACTTCAAGAACAGTCAACTGCGCCAGTTTAGGCAAGGAAAACAAAAAACAGTGCTGCTTGTTTTTCCCGGAACATGGAAAGTGCCGGCTAAAAAAAAAAAAAGGCCAATCTGTTCTTCTCACTACATTGTGGGGGAGGCAGTTCATAAACTGCTCACAGGAGGAAAGTGAGCATAATGAAAGCAAGCTACCTTTCACACAGACAGAAGAGTGACAAAAATGCGGCTTCGACGGGCTATGCTAATTTTCGTGTTAGCATTAAGCTAACATATGCCTGAACATGTTTTCCAAATGTTTTGGGCTTTTCAGGTTATAAGCCGCGCTGGGATATAAGCCGCAGATTTTAACATCGGACATTTACACAGAAAAATGGCGTATGATTTTTATTTTTATTTTTTAATTGCCTGCTTAACTGCAACATCCTAACATCTTCCACAGATTGAAAATGCCTGCATGTTTACCACCAACATATTTAGAGAAATTGGGTGGATTAATAGAAACAGAAAACTGCAGAGTTAAATAGCAATTAACACTCAAAATCAATGCGTCAATCATGTCTTCTTCTGTCTCCATTTTTTTAAATGATTATTTTAGTCGACGTATGCACTAAACACATTGCACATAATTCATAGATACGGTCATACATATATACAATCTTGTATGTATTAAATTTACACATCACAAACTTTTATACAAGATCTTAATTTAAATATTTTTTTTTATATTTTGAAATGTATATTATATGTACTATATTAACATATTTTCAATTGTATTCGTTCCACAAATTGACACATACATTTGCTTTAGTAGTGGATTAATTCTTGGTGGCTAGGGGGGAAAAAAAATAAATAAATAAAAGCTACACTAGACCAGAAGCCACAGAACTCAAATCATGAGAAAAAAGTTGCATTTTATAGTCCAAAAAAATACAGTAAGTTTTAAAGGAAACCACAGAAGATAACACACATTTCAAACCTCAAAAGCGGAAAAAAATGGACGACAATCAAGAAATCTTATCTTTTCAATAAGTATATAAACAATGGCAATATGCTTGTGATAATACGCTTGTGGAAAATATGAAAGTGAAAATTGTGAAAAAGTACGCAAACATCAGAAAAATACAAAATTACACCAATGCTAGAATGTTTGAATGCAAAAATATTTTTTAAAAAAAGCTCGATGCTCATTATTAGAGAAAAAATAAAAATTGTGAGAAACGATAAGGAAAAATATAACAATTTAAAGAAAATCCAAATATAACAGAAAATAAATAGAACAAATGAAACCATTGAATTAAAAAAACAATTACATTTAAATTAATTTAATTAAAATAAATTCAAACTAAAACCATTAGAAAAATGTCACACAAAAATAAAATATTACCGTACATGAAATTAGATGAACTGTTTTTATAATCCACAGTCCAAATTGTCGGTTTACTGTTTTTCTTTTTGAAAAAAAAAAAAACAAATACGTCCTCTGAGGCTACAGTACATAATATTTGGCCTCCGTTCAAAGGTGTTCATACGATTCCGCTTGGCGTAAAATGCTGCTCAACCTGCTTTTCCAGATTAAAAAAAGAAAGCGTGTGAATTGATGTGAAGCCGATACAAATCTGCACGTGCGCCTCCGTCCGTCCCGCAGGCAGATGCTAGATAAAAGCCGGCAAAGGGTGAAATTCCTTACGTAATGGTGTCCGCTCGCAATGCTCGTCACGTCGCGGCCGGGCCTTGTAAATCTGCGGCTTTGTCGGGGCCGGAATGGCGCGGCGGGCCTAATCGCCGCCGCAAACGCCATCGCGCTGCCTTTCATTAGGGTCGTCTCGCTGGACCGCATTCCCAACCTCAAGGTCTCCCGGAGGAAATCAAGACTTGTGATGTGTGATGTGATAATATGCTTGTGACATCTGTGACCTTGTCCAAAAATCTGGCTAGGGTTTTTTATATATATATATATATATATATATATATATATATATATATATATATATATATGTATATGTATATGTATATGTATATGTGTGTGTGTGTGTGTGTATTTCAATTGCAGTGTAGCTGTAGAAAAATTGTATTAATTTTAATGTAAGTGCAAAAGCAGAAAAAGGAATTAGTATGAGTGCAGACAGAAGTAGACCAGTGCCCGACGAATGACGGACCAAAAAAAAAAAAAGTTAAATGTCAGCCTCTAGTTGTGGTGGACGGACCGACGATTCAAATTTCTTTTGGCTTGAAAAAATGACGGACAGACGATGATGGAAAAGCAGCGAGCAAAAAAATGTAATTTGCTCATCTCCGTGTGTGTATATAGCTGTGAATACGATTACTTTTTACCTTTTATTTGCCGTTTATATGGACTTCTTACCTTATCCTTTATCTGTCCCTTATCTGACCCGTTCAAACTGGAGCCCGTGTCATTATTCGTCAGGCTGAATGCACACACGCACACTCTCTCTCCGAGATTGGCTGCGAGCCGCCCATGTGACGGCTTTGGGCGAGAGACGGAAAGACAGACAGAGCGCGAGCGGGCGAGCAAGCGAGAGGGCGATGGAGGCGAAGGTCAGCAGACGGTCAGTGGCTCAGGCCACTGACGCTGGCGGGACGCGGCCAAGAGGCGGGAAGCCAGCCATGGCATCTCCAGTCAGCTCAGCTGGTACTCGCCGGGATCGTTTGACAGTTTTCAGCATCCAGATTTGATTTTATTGAATAGTATTGTAATGTCGAAGAAAAATCCAACTCGTTGACTGCCATTGACGACTAGAGACGTCGAGGAGTCCGTTTTTTTTTTTTTGTATGAAATACGTATTGTTCTCTGATTGGTTAATCGCTGCCAGTTTACGTACTAAATGTTTTACGTCATTTTTATGATTGGTTTATCGCTGCTAGCGTACGTAATGTTCATATCCTGTCCCTGTGTCAGTAGGAAATAGTCCCAAAATCGTGTCAAGTGGAGCGTTTAGTAAAAAAAAAAATACGCACAAAAGGCACCCCGAATTGCAGTGGGCACTGTCAGTTTTTCGAAAAAAATTAAAGGCTATTATTTTCGCCTCATGGTACAGAAAATTCTGTGTTTTTATTGTTGCAGTGTTTCTACGTTATTTTCGTAAATTTTCTGACTTTTTTCCAGCATGATTTCAACTTGTATTGTTAGGAGTTTTCTCGTAACTTTGTAGCTTTATTCGTGGAATACTACGACTTTTGAATTTTACGTTTGTTTATTGCTTGAGTCATTCTGGAAGAAGTAGACATTTTTTCATAATGTTACAATGTCTGTTACAATGTTTTTTAACCGAGACGACATTTTGTTGTTTTTACATTTTTATCGTAGCGGCGTCGCAACTTATTTTCGTAAATGTTCCGACTTTTTTCCTGTATGATTTCAACTTGTATTGTTAGATTTCTAGTAACTTTGTAGCTTTATTCATGCAATACTACGACTTTTGAGTTTTACGATGTTTTTGACGATTTTTTTGTAACCAACACGACATTTTGTTGTTTCTAACAATACGCATTCACGACAAAACTATATATATCGGCGCGATTATATCGATACATCGACGTATTGCGATACGAAGTGACGCGATACGCATATCGCAATACGACGTTCAGTTTCCACTATTTCGCGTATCGGTTTTGAAGCACCTTATTTTCGTAAATTCCGTATTTTTAAAGTGTCTTGCCGAACAGTGTTCCTAGTCATCCGTCGTAAGCTGTATGTGTTCCCGAAGCGCAAGCCGTATTAACGAGCAGTAAAATCTCACGTTGCGTTTGTTTTTTTTTATTCTTGTAAATTTCCAACTTTATTCCTGTAACGTTACTCGAAAATGTAATGATGTCGTCCTTGTTCTTTGCCACGCCCTTGTTGAAACCTTATATAAGTTATAAATGAATACAAACATAACATCAACCAACATCATGACATTTCCTTTTACGGAGGTTTTTTTTTTTCTCGTCTGCTCTCACAGAAAGCGAAACGGCAACAAAGTCTCATTTGCATACAACGCAAAGCCCTTGGCGACACTCTCACGGGAGTTGCAGTCTGTCTGGCAGCGGCGCCGCTGAAATATTGATGCGGTTGGGAAGCGCAAACGGGCAGCCGCCGGAGCTCCGTCGGACGGCGTGACAAAGAGCCGCTTTCATTGATCGCCGTGACGACGGCGCTTGCCTCCGCACTCCTTCGCTTGTCTACTCTCTCTCGCGAGGGAATTTGTGAAAAATGAAGCCTCAATGGCCTATTGAAATCTGCTGGAGCATTTCATTGCTTATTAGCTTAGCATTGTGCAGAAATCACTGTCTTGGTATTTAATCAACACCTAAGCCAACACCTCAGGATATTTAGGTTTTTTTTTGTTTTTTTTTCCGCAAGAATTCAACGCAAACTCAGTGTTATTTTTGCCCGTTTTCCTTTTATAACCTTATTTCCGTTCCTGGCTTTAAATTCTCATCAGCATTTCAGAGCGTACTGCCAAACAGGGAAAGTAAATAAACAGACACTTAAAGAGCACTCTGACACTAAAAAAAAAAAAAAACTTAAATGATTTTAGAAAAAAAAAATCTAAATAGAGTTATTTTTCAGTCATTGTTCACTGTACAACTAAATGCAAAAAATTTAGGGGGAAAAAAACAAATGTTTGATGAACATGACAAATGGATTTGAAAAATTAAATGCAAAAATTTAATTTAAACATTATTAGAAAAATACAAAAAATAATAAAGGTTAGTCAAAAATTTACAAAATATTCGCCAATGAAAAAATTCCAATCAAAAATACTAAATATAGAATTGTAAGGGAAAAAATGGTATACATCAAAAAATGTTAATATTAAGAAAAATAATAATTGAATAGAATATTTCATAAAATATAAAATAATATAATCCATTCAAATGTTTGGATAAATAGTTGATAAATAAATATAAATACAAATATGAGAAAAAAAGATACCAAACAAAGGTAAAAAATACACCAAAATACTGTAAGCAACTAACGGTACTAAAAATACAAAGCAATTAGGTAAATATCTCGATAGAATGTTATAAAATTGAAAAATTGTATTAAATATATATTTTAAAAGTAATACAAAAAATACTAACGGTTAGTCAAAAATTTACTGAGTATCAGCCAATCAAATATCCATAATTGAATGATGTCAAATGAATGATGTTAATTTCAGTATTTATTTCAATGATTAAAAGTGCCATCTGTTTGACGATCAACATAAATGACATTTTTCTCCAGTGCTCTGTCTGAAACACTCACAGTCGTTTAACTTCTCGTCAGCGTTTTGTAACCCTTGCCAAATGAAAGAAAAAAAAAAAAATAAGCAGACTTCCATAACAGGCTGACATTCCAGGTCGCACAAACTCCAGCTGGATTTTCCAGTTCTTTCAAGCTCCGCGACTTCTTGTGCTCTATCTAATTTGCATGAAAAGATTTGCATTTAGTCAGCAAATCCATGAGAAGACGCCCGTGACGAAAAATTTGCTGTGACAAGCGATTATTACTTCTCCTTTTTGAGTAATAATTGTTTTGATGGCTTTGAAATTTAAATATACTTTACTGTACTGCACTTTCACTCTCATCTGCAAGGAGAACGCCATACACCTTGTACGTGTGTGTGTGCGTGTGTGTGTGTGTATGTGTGTGTGCGTGTGTGTGTGTGTGTGTGTGTGTGTGTGTGTGAAGATATAGGTGTGTGTGTGTATATACATATGTATGTATATATATATATATATATATATATATATGTATATGTATATATATATATATATATATATATGTATATATATATATATGTATATGTGTGTGTGTATATATACATATGTATGTATATATATATGCATCAATGTACATACACACACATATATATATATATATATATATATATATATATATATATATATATATATATATATATATATACCCCTGCAAACCCAGGAACACAAGTTGATATTCCAACAAGAATACAGTGGCTCTAAATCCTTCTCCCGCCTCCCTCCCGCTAGCCAATCAGAGGGCAGAACCCCAGGTGCTTGTTTACCAGTCTTATTTCAGCGTGACCGTGTAACAGAACCCCTCCGCCGCTCAGTTGGGCCCTGGCGGCCCATCAAGGGAAGGAATTTCTGCCGGAAGCAATAATCAGAAAATCATGCTCTGTCGGTTTTCTAGCTCAAAAGTTAATATTGACGTGCTGCAGGGGAGAGTGAACAGGCAGGGGGAGAATTAAAAAAAAAAAAAAAATGGCCAAAGGCACAACTGCTGAGGCAGTCCTGGAACTTTTCTGACACTTTTTTTATACGTATCATAAATTCACCAATTTCTCCCCAAATCCTGTAACCTTTTCCTAACCTCGCTAACAAACGTAACCTCCTTCAGGGAACTAATGAGGGACTTAAAAGCAGATTTTTGCGGCGGCCGCGGTCTGCTGGCCGTGCCCCGGCCGAACAATGGTCCCCCTGTGGAGCTGCAAACTGAAAGCCGTTTCATGTCCACGCGTCTGCGGTGAATGCCGAGCGCCGTGCCGTCTGTCAATGGCTAGCATTTAGCGCTAGCGGCGGGTTAAGCTTGGCGGACGTCAGAATAAATTGTCATTTTGATATAGATCAGGGCTGTCAAACATACGGCTCCTGGGCCGGATCCAGCAAATGATTATATAAAACCGCCAACAGATGTTGGAGTCCCAGTGGGGGAATTGTCCGCGTGTGTGTGTGTGTAATCCTTTCGGCTATGCTTTTTGTTGTATTTGAGTACTTAAAAGATAAAAAAAGGTTCGGCTTAAAGGCTCACGTGGTCGTCTGCGGGTTGGGGTTTTATTTTCAAATCAGCAAAGGCCTTTATTTACAGTGGCTGCAATCAGCATTATTCCTCCGAACCACTAGGGGGGAGTCTAGTTCCTGAGATGAGAATATGTGTTGTCACAGTATTTTATTTTTTTTTTCTCCAGGTGAGCCAAGGCAACGTCCCAGGCGTGGAAAGCGCCTCCCTGGCCATGGATACGGAAGAAGGGGTGGAGGTGGTGTGGAACGAGGTGCTCTTCTCCGACAAGAAGGTCTTCAAAGCGCAGGAGGTACGCGAAGTCGCATTTTATGGTGCGACTTGCGACTCGATTTATTCTTCTAAGATTTGACATATATTTTGCTTTTATTTTCTATTAGCTGACATTTATTTTGACAGCATTTTGCCTTTTTATCAGTAAAATACGACTTGGTCATTTTGCAACTTTTTTTCATAGTCTTGTGTGTACTTTCTGTTCTTGTCACATTGCAAAATATGTTTTTATATATTTAAAAAAAATATGACTTTCATCAGAGTTTTTTCTTGTGATATTTTCTCACAATAAAGCTTTTTATTTGTTATTTTATTTATTTACAGTTTTGTTTTTGGAATGTTTGCAGTTTTGTTCTTTTAACATTTTATGACAAATTATTCTTAATATAATTATTGCTATAGTAAAAAATTATCATAAGTTTTTCAAAAAACATGTTTTATTTCCTTTTTTTTCTACTTGTTTCTCTCAATCTTACTGTGCACAGTTTGAATTTTTAGTTTGCTGTTTTATTCCCATAACATTTATTTACAAAGTTCCTGTGATGAGACTTTTTAAAAAAAAACAACAAAAAAACAACACTTTTTTTATACTCTTATTTTTGCATATGACCTTTTATTGCAACGTTATACAGCAACATATTCTCATACATTTATTCTCATACGATTACACCCCTTTTCTTAGGAATAAAATTGACTTATTTCTCTGAATTTTGCAACAGTTTTTAAGGATATTACGACATTTCTTGCAACTTTTACAATTATTCTCATACTTAAACAACTGTTCAAATGACGACCATTAAAAAAAAAAAAAGTCCTTGAATTTTTCTACCATAGTTTTAAAAAAGAAAATTCCAACCGAAACTTGCAAACCTCGTGACATATCTGGATTTCTTTCTTTTTTTTTTTTTTTGGTATAGGAGAAGATTAAGGAGATGTTTGAGAACCTGATGCAGGTAGAGCACCCTAACATAGTCAAATTCCACAAGTACTGGCTTGATATGAAGGAAAGTCAAGCTCGGGTAAGTTTCTACTTTTTCCTTTTTTTTTTTGTGCTTTTTTTTTTTCTGCGTGTCTCGGAGGCTCACGTGCGTGTTTTCTCGCCACGCGCAGGTCATCTTCATCACAGAATACATGTCGTCGGGCAGCCTCAAGCAATTTCTCAAGAAAACCAAGAAGAACCACAAGACCATGAATGTGAAGGTTAGCGGTTTTCGGTTTTCGATGTGGGACGTAGCTTCAATTTTCAATTAGGATTCTCTGTTTTGTAATGCGCGGTTGAAACTTTGAATACGTTTAACATTGGCCTTATCGGAATTGATTTTACCGGTAAAATTCCGATTAACGTTTTCTATTTCAGGCCTGGAAACGCTGGTGCACGCAGATCCTCTCTGCCCTCAGGTACTGGACGATTCAGTTTTTGGATTGTGGTATGGCATGGCGTCTTATTTGATTTTTTTTCATCCTCTGCAGTTATCTGCACTCGTGCGATCCGCCAATCATCCACGGCAACCTGACATGTGACACCATCTTCATCCAGCACAACGGACTCATCAAGATCGGCTCAGGTCCGATCCTCGCCGGGATTTCCGCGCAGCCGCGGAAATGCGCAGTTATTTACTCTCTTTTGTCATCTTCCCTCCTTAGTGTGGCATCGGCTTTTTGTCAACGGTAAGAAACGGGGTCCGTTTGAGTTTGTTTCTTTTCATCTCTAAGATTATTTTTGCCGCAGTATTCCCCGATGCCAACGTTCAGGGAAAGGGGAGGCAACATCGGGACGAGCAGAGGAACCTTCATTTTTTCGCACCAGAATACGGAAGTAAGTTCAACCCCGCGCCGCGTGCGACTGCCACAGTTTTCAGCTAATTATTTAGCGTCGGGATTTGAATTTGTTGGTGCTAGTGAATTTTTTATTTTTTTCCTTTTTTTAATTGTAAATCATTTAAATTTGTTTTTCACCTACTGTGCTTGTTTTTTGTTTATTATATTTGTCCATTTACATGGTTTTTTTTTCTTCATTTTACTTTAATTTCATATATTATGTGCTTTTTTTCAATAATATACTATTTTTCCATTTTTTTTAATTTTTCAAGTATTATTCACATTTTTCATTCAATCTGTGTGTTTTCAAGCAATATTTGTATTGCTTCCCGACCGGCATGAACATTTTCTCCAATTTTCTCTTTTAAATATAAAAAATTATGAATATGAATGATGAGTAAAATATAGAAAAGACCATTTTTGTACTTCCTAATCCCTTTGAAACATGTAAACTACTGAACTGTTATATGCATTGATGATCTTTTCTTTCCTTCTGTTTTTGTTTTTTAAATCTTGCAATGTGTTTATATGTTCATTCATTCAATAAATACACTCTCAAAAATCAAACCTTCATATATTTTTGAAAATAAATACACTTTTATAGAATTAAACTGACGGCCAAAACATTTATTTGGAAAATAAACTAAATTCATGCATTATTTTTCATCACTTTGCTTCATGTATGCCAGGATTAATGTGTTCCTATTAAGGAAAATAAAACACGTTTAGCCAATCAGGATGCAGAACAAAATATGGTTGCACGCTGTTTAAAAAAAAAAAAGAAATCAACACATTTATACAATTAAAACAATATTTAATTTGACAAAATGTATTTGAAATGTTTAAGAAAATGCTATCTTTTACTAAACATCTCTTTGTTTTCTTCATCTTTTCTTCCCAGCTGGTGAAGATGATTACGCCATAGATATTTTCTCTTTTGGCATCTGCGCTCTGGAGGTGAGAAATCACTGAGTGTGTGTGTGTAGGTGTGTGTTGACAGAGAATGACTTTCCCCTAGATGGCAGTGCTGGAGATCCAGGCCAACGGAGACGTTGCCGTCTCCAAGGAGGCCATCGTCAACGCGGGCCAATCCCTGGAAGACCCCCTCATGAGAGTATGAGCTATTATGTGCTTATAATTAGGAAAAAAATAAAAACATAAATGGGATAAATGTGACGCCCGCGATCTAAACGGACGGCGTCTCCACCCGCAGGAGTTCACGCAGTCATGCTTGCGCCCCGACGCCAAACTCCGTCCGACCGCCCACGACCTCCTTTTCCACCGCGTCCTGTTCGAGGTGCACTCCCTCAAACTGCTGGCCGCCCACTGCCTCATTAACAACCAGTGTGAGTCTCAAGCGGTGATTTCGAGGACGCGTCGTAAGATCGGGCTAGCTAGAGTTAGCCCATTATTGTCCTTCTCTGTTTGTTTTTGAAGGAAGTAGCATTAAAGGGACAATGTGTAAGATTTAGACCGTTTTTCATTCAAAAAGGAATACGTTAAATGATTATAAATTTCAGAAACTTGCAAATAAATGTGTTCAGTATGTTTTAAATATAATTGTAGGTGTAGTTATCATGGGGGGGGGGGGGGGGGGGGGGGGGGGGGGTATTGACAATGGTAAATGCAGCATCTCCTGCTGTCCCGAATGAAAAACGGTCTAAATCTTACACATTGTACCTTTAAAACACATCAAAACTGTTTTAATCCCTGGGTTGTCACTAGCTATTTTTTTGTCAGGGGAGGGAGGGCCTTTATGTACAATGATTGTAAAAATGCCATAATAGCAAAAGTAAGTATGTTTATACATTTATGAAATTGAAATATATGAATATTTTATACGTCATAATTAGAGTATTATAAATATAACCGTTCGCGAGTTGCCGTTGAAAGGATTCATGTAAAAATTGAGGGAAATGCAGGATTAAACATCGGGTTTTCAATATGTCCAAAATTGACAATATTTCCAATTTCTAATGGCAGTAAATGAGGCCGACATGGGCTAAATTTGACGCCTTGTTTTCTTAAACATTTGGCTCTGTAGATTTGCTTCCTGAGAACTGCGTGGAAGAGAGGACCAAATCCTACGACCCTAACGCCGTCATGGCAGAAATCAAGCATGAAGACAGGCTGGGAGTCCAGCTCAAGTAAAAAAAAAAAAAAAAAAAATACAAAGTTTTATTATTGGTAATTCATAAATATCACAAGCTTAATGTTGCTCTCCAACAGGTACTCCCATGTGTCCCCTTTGGAGTTGGACAAGTTTCTGGAGGACGTCAAGTGAGTGGAAGACCGTTAACGCGACTCGGTGGATTAGCCGCGATGCTAAGCGTCCTGTCCGTCCGCCGCCTTTCAGGAACGGGATTTACCCACTGATGAACTTCGCCTCGTCCAGGCCGCATCCCGTCCCTCGCGCCCTCTCCTTGTCTCAAGAGCAGGTGGAAACGGTCAAGACGCCCACGCCGGAACCCCAGGAGACAGAGAGCAGGAAGGTTAGCCTTTCACAAAGTTGTTACGGCAGGGCTGTCAAAATAAAAGAATACGTTTTAAGTATGATCGTCACTCATTTTCCAAGTTTGGAAATCGGCCAATAAAACGGTTCAATAGGGGGAAAGGTAATTTAAAAAAAAGTTTAAAAATGGAGGACAACTTGCAATTGGTCCTTTTAGACAAAAACCTGATGTCTTAAATAGCATTTCGTGGGCCACGTGTGGCCCAAAACTGAGCTTATAATTGTAAAAATAATAATAATCGTCATCATAAAAAAAAACAAAAAAGATTATCCTCCTGTCAACTTCCCTTTACGGACAACTTCAAAATAAACACAAAATAAATAATTCATTGATGTCAATGAAATGGCTGTAGTATGCTTTTATTTTGAAATTGGCCTTTACAGCAGTGGTTGTTAGCAACTAGCTTTACTTCCCTTGATTCCGTTTTTATTGCAAACACGTCTCTACCAACATCAACACAGCGACATTAAAAAAATCATATTTAGTCGCTGATTAAGGACGCTGAAAAAAAGTCTCCAACTTTAGCGCTACCCGTTAACTCCGCAGTTCATTCAGAAGGACATTTCCAACTGTGACAAAAAAAAAAGGTTCATCATTGCATTAAACAAGTCATAGAATGTTTTGAAAAGAAGTCCCAATTTAACAATAAACTGTTTCATGTTCCAATTGATTTGCTCTTAAATAGAAATTTTCACTGACCACCCCCTCATTCAGATTTGATTGAATTTCCAATCTTTCACTGTGACTGTACATTTCCAATTCTCTTTTTGGATGGATATACATATATCGGGGTGCATAACGTCATTATTTCGAAACTGGGGATCAGCAACCTTTGAGTGATGCGCAATTTGGTTTGTAATGACTCTCCGTTGACGTGTTTCGTCAGGTCATTCAGATGCACTGCAACTTGGAGTCGAATGAGGAAGGGACCAAAACTCATGTGAGTCACGTAGTCCATCAGGTACATTCCTGAAAGGCTCTTCCTATCGGGCTCCATGTTATATCCATTCTATCTTTTTTTTTTTTTTTTTTTTAAATATGGACTCTTTCTTTTGTCTCTACTCCAGCTTTCTTTATTTCTGAAGATGGATGACAAACTTCACCGGCAGCTGAGCTGTGACATCCTTCCGAGTATGTTCATCACGTTCGGGACCAGGCCGCTTTCTTATTGGCTCTGTTTTATTTGTTTTAACGATGTCACGCGTATCTTTCAGCTGATACGTCCAAAGACCTTGCCAGCGAACTAGTTCACTACGCTTTCATCAATGAGGTAATTAGCTTATAAAATATTTTTTATGATGTACAAAAAAAATGGTCAAAGTCAATGTATGTGCACACCTCCTTATAACTTGGAGTGTGGCTTCTTCCAGAATTAGGAAACCGCCACAAAATTTAGTTAAGCTGTCTTTACACCGGCCACAAAACAAAAAAAAACAAAAAAAATCACTGCTGATAGATATAAATTGTAAAGAATTCCTTTTTTGCCAGCACTTTTTGCTCCACTTCAATGATCATTGTGCTGAACCTTCTGTTGTATGGGCTTTGGCCACCGGGGGGCATTGTAATCCAAACTTACTGAATGGAGAGGCTGATCACAAGTCAATAAACTGCGAGTTTTGTTGTACAGTATTATGCCCAAAATTTGTCTTTGAATTGAGAAACACTGGCTAGACTAAAGCAGTGATTCTCTACCTTTTTTTCCAATTAGCTACTGTCTGTGACAGCCAAATACCCCTTAAACATGAAAAGCAATTTGGATGAATAGGAAGGAAAACAAAGACTAAAATAAAGGGAGCACTGTTAATTTTTTATAATTTGGAACTACATTTGTCGTGTATTTCATTCAGAAGATGATCATCAATGTGTATCTTCCAATTACTTTGCTCTTAACTTGAAAATAAAAATGTACTGCTCATATTACTGTCCTGCAGTAACCCTGTTGAGATCTCACGTACCCCCAAAAGTTCCTTCGTGTGCCCCATTTTGAGGAGCACTAGTCTGAAGTATGATTTTGTTTATTTTGTCACAAAGGAGGACATCGAAAAGGTAGCCGTGTTCCTGGAGGACGCCATCAAGCGACACCGGGTACGAGCTCTGCCTTCCGGGAGCACGCAGTGAGCGGAAGGGAGGGGGGAGTCACGAACGCCCCGAAACGGATGGCAGTCGGGGCCCAGACGCCTTTAACGGCGTGCTACCGCCGCAAACGGAGGGAGCGGGAGCCTTATTGGGGAGAAGGCTCAAGGAGGAAGTCGCGGCGGCCGGAAAAAAGGAACAAGAGGACCAGACATCAAGTTTGCGTTTGGATGGAGTCTAAGGGGCACGTTTGCCTTAACGTGTGTTGGTTCCATAACGGATGCTACTCTTCTCGACATCCAGCCATCTTGTCAAACGAATGTTTTACCACGCACCATTTTTGCACTCCGCCGTCCACCATGACAGGCCGATATTCCGTTTTTTTTTTTCCCCAGTACTCCATCCATCATGCGCTGTGAACATTCATTCACGGAGGACTTGATTATTTTTATTAACGCGCAAGATTGTCATCGTGTTTATTCTCGAATAGTTCTCTTTTTAGCCTGCAGTGCTCTTAAGGGCTTTTCCCCTATAAAAGGCTTCTGAGTGCCAAAGACTTGTTGCAAAGTGCCTGATACGGCAACAAAAACGCTATAAAACTAAAGTGAGTTGACTAATTGGGAACGGGTGGTATCGAAGTGCATCTCAATAATTCGTAAAAGAAAAAAATAGTCATTCAGTCCAGCGCTCCTCTGATAATTCATTGACGGACCACCTAAAAAAATTCTAAAAATCTTCCTATGGATGCCACAAGATGGTGGAAAAGCACTACCTTTCTATTCTGTTTGTTTTTTTTATTTTATTTTCTGTTGCCCCTGCATCATTTTTTTTGTATTAACTGAGAAATAATAATCCATGTCCATTTTTTAATTGTCTATAGTGCATTTGTGCTATTATATGCATAAATGTTATGAATTATGGTTATTATTATTTTTAGGGTCCTTTTGGATTTACTATTTCTTTTGAAGAGCTTTAACATTCCCAAACTAAAAAGGTTTTGTAAACATCTCCCTCAAGACAAATTCAATAGCGCCCCCTTGGAAAGTTAGAGTTAAAAAAAAAAAATGTGAAATTGGTCTACAAGAAGCACAAAAAAGGTTTCAAAGACCCATGCCCGAAATGAAACAGGAAATCGTCCTTTTTTATTTTATTTTGAAGCATTCATTTTAGATTAAATTTGATGACCAAGGGGCCCAGTTTGGCCGATAGATACAAAATTCGGTGGACGTATATAGCTGGGCGCACAAAAACATGTCTCAAAATTAAACAGGAAGTTAGCCTTTTTCTGACTTTTAATTTCCTGTCATGATGCAGATACAAAAATGAAACATGCAATACAAAAATAAAGAGTTAAGTCATTTGCTTCTAGCAAAAAAAACATTTGAGGTGGCTTTTTCCAAGCGCACCTTGACGTCAATGTTTATGAGGTTTCAACACAAGTTTTGTCTTAGTAAGTTCTGTAAATTCCCATTTTAATACCAGACTGCTGTACAGTGACTGCTTTGAGTTTTACTTTGCTTTTTTTTCTGCAGACAGGAGCCCAGAATCTTTTTGGATCTTTACCTTCCTCAATAGGCTGTGGAGTATATTTCTAAGTGGCTTTTAGACGAGAGTTTTATCTTCGACTCCTTATCCAATGTGAAACAGTGCCACTATTGCTCTTCTACCATCTTGTAAGCTGCATGTCTTAAAAAAAAAAAAAAGCCTGCAAGAATTCAAAACTGAATTTTGCCTTTGTCAATAATAGTTCAGTTCCAGTTGGCGGGGACTGATTGTGAATGTTGGCATACATGATAACAGAAAAAAAAGTTCATATTCTTATCAGTTAAGGCTGTTGAATGAAACTTGCCTTTGGATGTGTTCTACTTAAGCATTTGTAATATATTGTAGCAATGGCAATTAAATAAAGTTGTGACATGCTGATCATGTCTGGAGTTATTTATATTAGCAGAAAACTACATTGTTTTATTTTTTTATAAGGATATAAGAATCGAAAACATGAGGAGAAAAGTTAGGAACGGTATGTGTACGTTAAATCAAAAATATTGTTAGACTACACTTATTTTTGTGCGCCTGCGTGCGTGCGTGCACGACTTCCGCTCGCCTACGTCACGCCCGCTGTCCTATCGCGAGACCTTGACTATAGAGAACATTCCCAAGTCTCGCGATTTGTTCCAACGAGGCCCTGGTCAAGGAGGTGTGCTTCATGGCGGTCACGGAGACTGCGGTAAATATTTGTCGACGACAAATGTCTTCTTTTAATCGGGTTTCTACTCAAATTAACGTCGTATAACGTGCGACAATTCTCAATTTGTCGAAATATTGTATTTGTAGAGCTAAGTCGTGTTTTTAGCCGACGATATATCTGGTATACATTTCGCGCCATTGTAATGAATGGCTAGCGGCTGCTAACAAGCTAGCATTCATGATCGTCATTCGGGCCTAAATAATCTTGCCTTTTTCCACTCATTGTTGCGTCATATCGATAACTTGTGTGATTTGTTTTGCATTCCCAT
The DNA here is from genome assembly GCF_059441005.1 of Hippichthys cyanospilos. Taxonomy (NCBI): domain Eukaryota; kingdom Metazoa; phylum Chordata; class Actinopteri; order Syngnathiformes; family Syngnathidae; genus Hippichthys; species Hippichthys cyanospilos. The sequence continues at coordinate 13,512,469 of NC_142387.1, forward strand.
CGACTGTGGGCTATTTATTTTTATGAAAATGTTAGTTTTATGGACGATGAGTATCCCATATCTTTGAATGAAGATTTGCGGGAGCGCGGAGCTATCGTTAATGCACGCTACAGTCTTGGTAACTTGTTTCAGTTGAAGGTGATATGATGCCAAAGTTTTTATTTATTTATTAAAATACTGCATTCAGATTGCGTTTTTATCTTTGTCGTTTCCCCGTCAGAATTTGCCGAGTTCTTGAAGCTTCTCCCCCATCACTCACCCCGCTGGGGCTTTTCTTCCTCAGTGTGGTGGACCCAACGCTTTGCGGGTTTGGTAGGTAAGGATTTTAGTCTCAACCCAAATCCGCACGAATGTGTAAAAATATCAACTATTAGTTTTTCAACACAATTTTAGAACTCGAAAATGTTCAGGTGTAGAAAATTGTGTGAATTTTTAAAGATTTGCTCCTGTAAAAGTGATTAAAGGCGCAGCAATTTGTTAAATGACAACAATCAAATTAATATGGGGATATTTTTATGTTAAATCTTTTCAACCCATTGTGTTACTTAAAATGTCCAAATGCCTCATCAGTAAATCCATTCGTTTAATCCAAATAATAGTTCAAACAATTGCTTTAATAGTAATGTAAATCACAATCAATTCATGGAAATATTTGGCACGGGTGAGTAATGATACTGAATCAGAGAAATATGGAAGGCTGCTAAAACATTCATGGATACGTAAAAGTAACAGTTTATATTGCCATTTTCCAGCAATAAAGAATATATTTTGTTTTAAGGGTTTATGTTGTATTTTAAGATTTCCACCATTGACTATTTTCATATAAATGATGGAATCTTACCTTCGGCGCATTGGATATTCTATTTTTTATGAAATATGGGCTTATTGTGAGGCTAGAAAGAGAAAAGGCTTGCTGAGCTTGTTCAACAGGTCAGCTGTGATATATGATACAGCATTTCTAACAATCATTTTGCATGCTAAATTAAACATGTAAATAAAATTAAAGGTCTCTGCTTAATATCCAGGGCAAAAAATATATATATGACTGAGTCCTAGATAGACAAAAGCAAAGAATGAACCAACACTATATAAGTTGATGGAATGTTCACTAAGGAATAAAAGAGGCAAACAAGGTATTTATTTGAAACGTTTAAAAATAAACCTCAAATAAATGCATTGAATTAGAATGGTTCTACTTCATTTGAAATGGATTTAAAGACAAAAATATCATTATTTCTGTCTGTAAAAGGTGATGACCATGACTTTGATTTTAAATGGTTCCAGGGAGGCGACATTATGACGATGGAGAATGGACAGGGCACAGGCTCTAAGCTTGGCCTGCCGCCACTCACCCCGGAGCAGCAGGAGGCGCTGCAGCGGGTAGAGAAGCAATTTAGCCCTTTTTTTTTTCATGTAAATTAAAATCAAAAGTTGGATGATTGAATGTTACCTTCTTTCCCATGCAACAGGCAAAGAAGTATGCCATGGAGCAGAGCATTAAGAGTGTATTGGTGAAGCAGACCATTGCCCATCAGCAACAGCAGCTCACCAATCTGCAGGTGAGATGTACATTTTATTTCTTTGCGCGTTAGTTAACTTTTAAAAAAAAAACGTATCGGCTGCGCAGGCTCTCAATTATTACACATATCTTTTATTCAGCTATCTCTTGTTTCATTGGTTAAACGAAAGCTCATTTGGATGCTTTTTCCCTCTTCTCCACCATGCAGTAAACAAAAGCATGCGTAGAAGGTGTCTTGTGTCTTTTGTCTTCTTTTCCAGGTGGCGGAATTCCCTATGAAGGCATTGGTTTAAAAAAAAGTGTTTACGATGTTCTGCTGAAAGGAAGCTTGTTTGCTAATTTTTGTCTTGTATTTTAAAATGGAGGAGGCAAGTTGCCGAACTGTATGTTGTTTAGTGACTCGAGTAGGCATGAGAAACATTTGTCTGTCTAGGTGTCATAATCTTTCTTTTGTTCTGAAAAGTTAAGAAAAAGCAAAAAAAAAAAAAAAAAGCTAAGGGATATCTAACCTACTTTTCAGCACCTTTTTCGTCTTTACTGTCTTTCAGATGGCAGCAGTGACTATGGGCTTTGGAGATCCTCTCTCACCTTTACAATCGGTCAATAGATTATTAAATTTTTTCCTGTGCGCATTCCCAATGGAAAAAAGGACTTTTGATTTGGCGCCAAACCATGCATTTATCGACGCGACGAACAAGTATTTTCTTATTACCTGCCGTAATGATTGATCAAAGCTTCGAGAGACACTTAAATGCAAAGTGTAGCGTGGCAGTAGGGCATTTCCGTTTTTGGGAAAGAAAGCTAAAGTTCTTGCGCTTTTAAAGGTCCTTAAGCGGTTTCGGACACCATCCTGGCATGGGGTACTGGATGGGTTACTAGTCGTCCCGTTTGCGGGATGGTGATGGAAAACGCGATACATTACACTCGTAGTTGTTAAATAAAGACCTCCGTCCGATGCTCTCCTCAAGATTTTACTTAGATTTCATAAGAACGCCGCGCTTAGTTTTTTTTATTTTTGTGCCTTACTTGCATCCCTGGACTACAGGTCAGTTTCTGAAGCCAAATGTTTGTGAGGGCTGTGCATGTCAATCACTTAAGTGTATTCTCTGCCTTCATTAGTCATTCGATTATTCTTGTACATATACATAAGACGTCCTCCACTACGGTCTGTCCTATTTTGATTATCTCATTATCTTCAGACCCCCCCCCCCCCCCCCCCCCCCCTCCCTCCTTCCTTTCTTAACTTTTAATTGGCGTCAGGCTACTTTTGGGAAACCAAAGCACAGTAGAAAAATACACTTTTTTTTCCCGTTTGTGTGTGCGTGTGCATATTCTCCCCACGCGTTTCTTTTCGCTCTAATGCTGACGCGCTGTCTTTTTTTCCCCCGGTCGGCAGGTGGCAGCTCAGCGGCAGCGCGCTCTCGCCATCATGTGCCGGGTGTACGTAGGCTCCATTTACTATGAGCTCGGCGAGGACACCATCAGACAGGCCTTTGCTCCCTTCGGCCCCATCAAGAGCATTGATATGTCTTGGGACTCTGTGACCATGAAGCACAAGGTGAGTGGCTTTGTTCACAAGAAAGCGCACGGGGAAAGGGGAGCCCCTTGGGTTTTCATTTTGCTTTTGGTGGACCGCGCAGGGCTTTGCCTTTGTGGAGTACGACGTGCCAGAGGCTGCCCAGCTGGCTCTGGAGCAGATGAATTCCGTCATGTTGGGTGGGCGAAACATTAAGGTGAGTTGTCTGGGGTCCCTTCGTCCTAAATGGTAAGTTGAGTCAAATGCAGTGGAACCTGCCAAGTCCCAGCACCATTCTGTTCCCTGTTCAGTGTTGCGTGATAGCAGGCACAGAAGATCCAAGTTGTTTTCTCTCTAACCTTTGCGAATACCCTGTACACTTTCTTTGCTTTCCGATTGCTACCATCGTAAACAACAATACAGCAAAGAAGTTTGCAGAAATGTTCATTTTTAGTTTGTTATAAGACATTAGTTCCCCTGTGGGTTGATGGAGGCAATTAGAGGGATGTTTGCCATTTTCATTAGTTTTTTTTATTTTCAGGTATAAGCAAAATCTTAGTTCGTGCCCCAAAAGGAACGCGGGGCTTTTTCAAATTAAGAGCAAATTAATTGGCCCATGAGGCAACTTCTTGGTAGCTAGTGTCGTATGGACTCCTTTGCGAAAAGATCACTTGTTAAGTGGTTTGGCTTTTTTTTCCCAAAGTAACTGCACATTCTGTCTTCATTTTACACAGATAGTAATTCTGCCTGCATAAAGACTACAGAAAAAAAAGAGTAATGGTGGGAGGTAGGACTGGGAAATGAATCAATTCGATTAATTTGTCATTTTAAAAGTGTGTTTAAAATGACCTCAATTGTGAAATCAAATGTTTGCAGTGGGAGAGCTGCATAATTGTTTGAGGTAAGCGAGTCATGTGCAAGCTGTCAAAAGCCATTGTTTTGCACAAACTAGACATTTCAAATGATGATGATATGACCATTTCAGAACAAACTTAAAAAATGATCAATTTGTACTTGAAAAAAATGCAGGAAAACAGTTTTATAGTTTAAACGCAGCTGCTTACAAAACTACTTTTTTTTTTTTTTGTCTCATGGAGATCCATCTTCTCTTATGGTCCAGTTGACAAAACGTATGATGAAAAGTTCTCGTGCATTAAATGAACAACACCTTTGAAATGATTCACTTCAAATTTTAAAAGCTGGAAAATTTAGGTTCCACTGTAGGAAGTCATTTTGCAAAAGCTAAAGCCTTACTTTTTATTGACCAGCTCTCAATATCGCCTCGGTCATCTCAAGATGCTAATTTTTTTCTCTTTTGCCTTGTCTGTCTTTGACTTCCAGGTGCGTGGCTGTCTGATTTGCGTGCGTGCGTGCGTGTGTGTTGAAGGTGTGGAGTGCGTTGCGTCCACGCTCGTGTCGAGGCCCGTCCCAAGCGAGCGCTGCCAGGGCCGTTCCCAGCGGCGCGCTGCATTGCTCTGTTGCTACGTTGTGCCGATGATGGGCTGCGCCTGGTTGGTGTTGCTTGGCCGCCCCATCTGTAGTACAGATCCCAGTCCCGTCTAGATACTCGTCACACAAAAAAAAGAAACCAGGGAATAGAGGTAGTCAGTCAGTCAGAGATAATGGTAATAGTTACTTAATCACTTGAAAACAATGTTTCTATTTTTATCAAGTGAAGAACTTGAAGGCAGGGGTGGGGAATCTACAAAAAGCATTTGATTCGGCCCGTCGTGCGCCTTTGAACATAAATTAACCTAATTTAAAAATTAAACGTAAGCTAAATATACTCAAGCGTATCTTCTCGGCGCGTCGAATTTTTTTCACACATTTCGTCGTACCCAACAAAAGTGAGACAAGTAGAGGCTTTCCACCCCTGATTTAAGGATTGAAGTACAGCGGTACCTTGACTTAGGAATTCACCGTTTGACTTTTTCAACGTGTCGCTCAAGTGTAAGAAAAAAAGTGTTTACTTATACAAGGCTAGTATTTTTTCATTTCCAATCATTTTAAGTTTGGTCCAAACATTCCCTTAACAATCCCAAATTTGTCGAGGTGACCCTAAAGGTTGTTCCTCATTAATTCCACCAGCACATTTAGCATTACATATTTACATATTTATTGGAAATAGGAATCATTCGGCTCATTCAAATGACCTTGTGAAGAATAAAACGAGATTGAGCATTTTCTTCTTTAGAATAAAGAAAAATGTATTTTAATGATGTATTTTCAATGACATTTAAACATGTCTTTGAAAAATGTCTAGAAATTCAAATGTTGGTCATTTTCCCGTTCTATGTAAATGCCAGAAGCTGTTTTATCCCACAAAAACTGCCCGATACATTATTGTTAACGTTCAACAAAACGTATCTGTCGTTCTAATAGAACTTTTAAATGGACTCGTTGAGTTCAACTTGAAATTGGTTTGTCATCTAAAAACATGGCTAAATTTCCACACCCCACCAAATGATTCGTTCTCAATGGTACATTCGACAAAAACGTTTGATTAATCAAAGCCGCTCTACTATTCAGTCATTTTTCATTCAGCAAATTTTTAACATGGTGACAAACATCACACAGTTACATACCACCGCCAGTTACTGAAACTCTGCGCACTATATTTACGTTGTCACTTATTTCCCCCTCGCTTATGGAAAAGAACAAAATAAAAGAAACCTGATACTACAATGCCCTCAGAGGTATAAGTCAAGGTAGCGCCGTACCGTACTTGGATTCCACCAGATGGAGTGTGAGATGAGCCAGCCGCAGTGAATGTAGGTCAGGGACTCGGAGTGTGTCCACGGCTTCCCATAGCAACCCCTCCCCCCGTTAAGTAGCCTTGCTGGTATGATCTGTGCTATAGGTTGGGCGGCCAAGTAACATCGGTCAGGCGCAACCCATCATTGACCAGCTGGCAGAGGAAGCGCGCGCTTTTAACCGCATCTACGTGGCCTCGGTGCACCCCGACCTGTCGGACGACGACATCAAAAGTGTTTTTGAGGCTTTCGGGAGGATCAAATCGTGTACGTTAGCCCGGGACCCCACGTCCGGGCGGCACAGAGGCTTCGGCTTCATCGGTGAGCCGGGCGGCGCGGGGCCGAGCCCCCCCCCCCCTCCCCCCCCCGGTCCCGTTGCCTTCTAACTACCGTCTACTTGGCTTGCAGAGTACGAAAAGCCCCAGTCGGCCGTGGACGCCGTGTCTTCGATGAACCTTTTTGACCTGGGGGGTCAGTACCTGCGGGTGGGCAAGGCGGTAACCCCTCCCATGCCCATGCTCACGCCCACCACCCCCGGCGGCCTGCCCCCGGCCGCGGCCGTCGCGGCGGCCGCCGCCACTGCCAAGATTACGGCCCAGGCAAGTATGATTCCCTTCCGCGGGGATCTAATGGCCCTCCGGGTACATATGAAAAGAACCGGCGGCCATTTTGATTTAAAACACAAGTCCAAACGCACGACAGTCGGTCAAATACTCTAATCGAATATAGTGCAAAATACTAGATGACACAATATACAAAAAACTTGTATGCTAAATGTTGAAAAATAATTTAGTAAAGTGTTTTATATCGGGTCAAGTATGCGAAATTGGGCCATAATCAATGCGAAAATAGAATCGAAAGATATATTTATATTCCTTGGCACCAGGATGATGCCGAAAACATGTACTTTACGAGGCTTTGGCCTGAATGCAACAGCGGCAAATTGAGCTCTCGTGCAACTATTGCCAAAACGACCAATATTTTTGTTATATGATCTATTATATTGGAAGACACAATTACTCTTCAAATGGTCAAAACAAAAAGCATCTGTAATACAACATAAAACAAAATGAAAGCTGTTCAAAATAGTTAGCAGAAAGGTGGGGGGGGTCGCTTTGAAGACCATTCGTCGCCCCCTGTTGGTTGGCTGACTACTCATACTACTTACTGCTCTAACGACGCTGCGGTCGGTCACATTGTCTTGATTGTTGACTGTGTTGCCTCTTTGCCCTCTTCTTGTGCGTTTCCCTCATCTAACGTCCGGGGCGCTCGTCCCTCTCTCAAGGAGGCCGTAGCCGGCGCGTCAGTCCTCGGGGCCTTAGCTGCGCCCCAGCTTCTTAGTCAGCAGATTGGAATACCGCAGGCCGTCATGGCTGCGCAGGCTCCCGGCGTTATCACGGGTGAGAACCACCGCGGTCAACCAGAAGATCCAGGGAAAATGTGGGGAAAAAAAAAAAAAAAAAGGAGGAAATGTCCAAGTCGCTTAATTTCCTCCTCTACTTTGCAGGAGTGACTCCGGTGCGGCCCCCCATACCGGTGCTCCCACAGGTGGGCTTGGTCAACCCCGTGCTGGCATCGCCGCCCGTACTGTCTAGCCAGGCGCTGGCGGTGGCGGCCGCCAGCCAGCTGCCGGAGAAGAAGGAGGAGAAGGAAGAGGCCCTCCAGGACGGCACGGGCCAAGAGATGCTCAGCGACCAGGAGCACATGAGCATCTCGGGCAGCAGCGCCCGGCACATGGTCATGCAGAAGCTGCTGCGCAAGTCCGAGGTAACTTGCGGGGGCCGGCGCGAGGCTCGCCCGCATTTACAAGATTTGGGAACACGGCATATGAAAAAATTGAAAAATATTACAATATTTCCCCATGTGCAGGACTCATCTGTGGATACATATTTTTATCTTTCAGGACATTATCATATAAAAATGTGCATCTTTGTCATAACTGGAATAACAGTTGTTTTTACAATTTGTTTGTTTGTCTAGGGCATAAATTTAGAATTTCTAAATAAATTGTTCTAGAAAGAAAGAAATCTTTGCCTTATCCGTTTTTTGTCATGGTAGTCCACAGTGATGGTCCTGCGCAACATGGTGGGCCCGGAGGACATCGACGACGCCCTGGAAGGCGAGGTGACGGAAGAGTGCGGCAAGTTCGGCTCGGTCAACCGCGTCATCATCTACCAGGAGAAGCAAGGCGAGGAGGACGACGCCGACATCATCGTCAAGATCTTCGTGGAGTTCTCCATGGCGTCGGAGATGAACAAAGCCATCCAGGCGCTCAACGACCGCTGGTTCGGCGGGCGCAAAGTGGTCGCCGAGGTCTACGACCAAGACCGCTTCAACAGCAGCGACCTGTCGGCGTGAAACCGCCTCGGCGTTCCTCGCGCTCCTTGTCACCGCTCTGCAATTGTCTTGTTTTTGTTCCCTTTGTTTTTTTCTTTCCGAATAGCTGCTCGTTAACGATGCCTCGTCGGGAGTTTGTTTGGCTCGCTCCGTGAAGACTCCTCAGCCGTGCAAGGCTCACGTTTTTGTAAACCGGACCCATAAAAAATAACTTTAGGTTTGTTTTTTATTGTTTCGCTTTGTTTCATACATTTTTGTCACAAAATCGACCACGCAAACACTTTGTTTTTACGATTAAAGGTTATTTGTCAACAGACTCTTGTTACACTTGATTTTTGCTGTTAGTCGCTTTAATACAACTATAAAATAGAATTCCTTTACTACAGTTCACAGGCTATACAGTGAAATATTTAGAAATAACTAGTATCTAGGTGTACAACAAAAGTACTTTATCAGAACTATTTGTGAAAGAATAAAGGGTAAGTCAATGCAATATTTGGATTGATACTGCATTTAATAGAAAATTAATGAAGACGCAAAATCCCTCCATTTTTTATCCCTCAGAGCAGCAGTTTTGCCGCCCTGATAGACAACAAATGACTTTACAGTTGCCAGTTAACCAATCACGGCTCACCCGTTTTCTGAGTTTAGTCACGCAACATCTGCAAGCTGAGCTGTGATTGGCTGCATCTGCGAGGTGATTTTCAGTCGAAAGTTACTGACAAAATGGCTGCCCACCATCACTGATTACAACAGGTGGATTTGTCTGTAATTTATACTCCATTAACACAATATTAATCATTATACTGTTTGGACTACATAAAGGGCAGCATAAATCATTATGGGGGAAATAATTTAAGTTGACTTCTGTAGAAAACAAAATTAGAACAGCAAAAGAGTGCTCATTAGTATAAGTATACAAATTAAAATGTGCAAATCATTAGTTGATAGAAGTATAAACAAAAGCACCTAATGTGCAAAACATTATAATGCTATTACTTTTTTTGTAGTTCCACTATTTTTCTTTAGTTTTTGCGTCACTGTACAACCTTATTTTAAATTTGCATCGGCCCGTGGAAGTTTCAGTATTCGGCCGCTAGATGGCGTCATACATCATGCTCCAGCGACAATAGCACGTCAGGGGGGCCGGAACGCGGCGGTCCTATGGCCGCAAACGTAGCCCAGCCCCCATACGCCTAACCGGCCTGGCTGGGGCTCAGCAGCGGCAGGGAAGCGCCGCGCGCCCGTGTTTGGGGAGAAGCTTCTACACTCTGCGGGACATTTCCCCCACAAAACTCCACACGTTGACTCTGGATCTGGTGTGTTTTTTTTTTTATGCGGAAGTACACGGAGTTTTTCCCACACATCTTCTGCGGTACTTGTGGAAGCTAACGGCGGCTAATGGCGAGGCACAATAGACGCTAACCGATGGAGGCTAGCCGTAACTAGCTTGCTAACATAAACCGGCGAGGGGCGAGCGAGTGTCTCCATGGACACCGTGTTGAATCTCCCCTGACTCGTTCTTGCTCCACACGGTCACCAGCGGCCCCGGGGCGGCGGCGGCTCTCTCGACGCCGCTTGACAAGCGCTTTTTTTTACGGGGATGAGAAACCAGGATGGTGGCGGTTGGAGCTAACTTCGTGGGAAACACTTCGACTCAAGTGAGACCAAATCAGTCTTTTTATGTTTTGTTCACGTAAACCCCAAAGGAACGACGCCAATATTCCTCCTGACATTAGCCGGGGGATTATTTTATAATTGGATTCCGGCCTGCTGGTTCGAGAGCGAAGCGAGCCCCGCTAATCATCCAGCATCCAGGCGCCGATGCGGAGCCTCCAGTGACACCCACCCGGGGGACCCCCTCCCTGCCCGCCTCCCTCCCTCCCCGACATGCTCAAGTGTATCCCGTTGTGGCGATGCAACCGCCACGTCGAGTCGGTGGACAAGCGGCACTGCAACCTGCAGGCTGTCCCCGACGAGGTGTACCGATACAGCCGCAGCCTGGAAGAGCTCCTGCTGGATGCCAACCAACTCAAGGAGCTGCCCAAGGTAAGTTTTTTATTTTTGGATGGCGTGGGAAAGTCCCTTGGAGCATCTGGCATCATAACACCCAAAAAAATAGGTAATTGGCAGACGAAGCCTCATGAAGCCTCAAATCTGTTCATCCTGAAAAGCTTCATTTCTTGATGCTTCACATGCACACAAGCCTGTCAGATTACTGGTCACGAAGAACTCTTGATAGTTTTTCCACTTCTAGATGGTGCTTTTTGTTTAAAGATGAATTAAACTGCAATAGAAATGTATAAAATTTTCCACTACATCTTTAAACCAAGAAAGCCATCTAGAGGGGCTAAAAAAACCTGCTACATGAGGCTTCATTTTCCCATCGCTCGTCTTCAGTGATTTTATGTAGTAATGACACATTAAATGCTAAATTACGTCAGCGGCGTAACCAAGGGTTCTTCTGTGAATAAGATGAGTTACAACATTTCAAAAACTCTATTAAGAGATCCCAAAAAGTTGTTTTGGGACAGTGTAAAAGTGGTTTTACTAAAATATAAATAGAATATTGTATAAAAGGAAATACAGACATTAAAACTGAAATGAAAAAAAATCTTAGACAAAGTGCATTACCTAAAATAAAAAACAAAACAAAAAACATGTAAAAACAAATATAAAAATAAGGCCACAAATAAAAAAACAATAATATTGAAAAAAAATAAGTAAAAATGCTAAATAAATTATTTATTTAAAATATTTAAAAATGACGGACGTCGAGTTTAGCATATGGCATTAAGAGAGTGTTTCTTTGTGGGACTTGGGCTTAAAAATATACCTCAGTTGTTTTTTTTTTTTTCACTTAAAGTGGCAGTCCATTTTTTGCGAACTATAACATATAAAAATTTCTCCATACTCAATGATTTTTAATTTTTTTTTTTTGTGTTGAGGTCACCGCAATCTGATCCAATGGCAGGAGGGGAAAAACGGTCATTGTGAGCATGATATGGACCTCGCTGCGGCCACCGATCGGGCCCTAATTACCCATGGCCACCATGAATTAGCGACTTCTTGTTGGCGCTTTAGCAAAGTGAACAGATGGAGATTTAGACTTGGCAATAGTTTGCTTAGTTTTGGTCTAATTAACCCCAACCCCCCATCACCCAAGACACCGCCCACCAATCCCAGTCCCAACTTAATCCAAACATGTTTTGATCGGACGACGCCTTTAACATAAGAGCATGATAAAGTAAAACGACTCGATGCGATGGACTGCATTTGCTCCGTCAGTAGTTTTGCATCTTTTTGGGCGTATGACTTCTCCGAGTGGCGTCGCCTAAGCGTTTCGATAACAGATGGTTGAAAGACCCTGGTGAGGAAGTGGGAGCGATCCTATTCTCCGGTCTCATGACAGGTTACAAAGGAGTCCATTCACCGCCAATCCCTTTACCCACCGCAACACCATTTTGGTCATATCAAATGTCGCGGCGCGAGTCAAACTCTGCGCCGTCCGCAGCCGTGCTTGCGCCGTATTCAAGCGGTCTTTCTGTTCCAAAAGACGACGACGCACAAGTCGGTCAACAAGATGTACACCGCCTGTGCGTGAGTGACACAAAAAGCGCAGGGTATTGTTCCTGAGGTTTCTCCGTCGTCGTGGTGGGAAAACAAATACCTGATGGGTGTGTCCTTGATGGCTTCTGCTCAACAGGTTATATGCTTGTTGCTTTCACTGTCATTCCCCAATACGGCCTTGCTTTTTGCTACTCGGGACCGTCAGGAATAGAATGCGGGCCGGTCATAAAACTGTCATAAATTTGTCATAAATCTGTCTTAAATCTTATGTTTTTCTCTCAGTTTCAAATGCCAGAAAGCGTGACGTGGTTGGAGTTAATTCTCCATTGGTCTTTTTTGGTATTCTGCTCAGTGTGGGAGCTCCGTGCGAAAGTTCTGAATCATCCCGTCATTTAGGAATGCCGACTCTTTCACGTGTCTGCACCGTGGCCCTCACGCAGCGCTGGAGAGAGATCCAGAGTGGCCATGTGAGCGTATTCAGCAGGTTCTTTTGTCTGAGCTGATGACCAGCTGGTCCCACATCCTGCCTACCACTCTCCTAACCCCACCGCCACTCCACCCCGATCTGGTGTGTGCGAGCAAATTTGTGATGGTGGTGCTCGTGGGCTGTAATTTATTCTTAAGAAGGATTAACGGGAGGGCAAGGCATGGGGAAGTCGGCGGGGGTCTTTTTCATGGAGGAAGTGATCTAGAAACTGAGCTACATTGATCTTCTTGTCCTTTGGGGAGCTAGCGGTCGGATCATCCAGCCATAAGTTGATTACTCTTTTCAAATTAAAGCTGCCAGACGAGAGCTGCCAAAATTAGTGGATTAATCGAATAATCAACTCCTCTTTTAATAAATCATTTACAGCCATTGTTTAACTTCATTGTCACACTTTGATGCGGACATGCTTTAAACAGTTGCTGTTCCTACTGATCACTTTTTAACTAGCCGCGCTGATTTAAAGTTGCATAACAATTGGGGATCAGAAATTTGGCCCGATCGCAACAGTTTCTTCTGATCGGAATCGATGGAATTTTGAAAAGCTAGAGAAGTACACAGAGATTTCCGAAAATAAGAAAAACAGTGGTTCTTAACCTTGTTTCCATCTTGGCAAACTGGCGTTATTATCAAAGCTAAAAAGTTTCTGATACTGGATTTTTTTTCACCCTCGCAACATTCCGTATCCACGGTTTGGTGCTAATGCAATGTTTCGTTGTCCGACTAAATTTGACAAAGCCACAGATGAAATAAAACCCAAAAGCAATGCAAACAAAATGTGGAATCCATTTCCTGGCGACGCAGCCAGCCACCCATCCTTGCAGCCATCTGTCCTCCCCAGGCTCTCGCCCAGTAGCCAGCGACAAAGGTAAACACGGAAGCAAAGCTCCGGTGAATAATTAATGCCTGTGGCGGTGGCGACGGCAGCTGTTCTTGACGGAGGAGAGTCAAGGAGAATGTGTCATGGCGGCGCGCTCGGCTGCGGGCGTCGAGCGCACACAAACGCACCTTGTGGCGAACTCGCTCAAATATCTTATCAATTTGCTTATTTTACAGCCTGCCCCTTCCCGAGTCACCTGTGCTTCAGGCAAATATTTGGAGTGAGTCAAGAAATGTGAGTGAGATGTATTAATTAGCTGGGATGCTCTAGGTCCTTGTTTTGCATACGCAAAGGCCGGTTTGCTAGCGAGAATCAGGAACCTGATGTGACTGTACCGAAAGTGCGTTTCTTGTACGTCGTACTTACGCGTTGACAATAAAGCACCTGTTGGCAGTGTTTAGCGGTGGATCAGACTCCGTGATACCTCCGTCTTGCATAAATTAGCCGCTAGCTTGCGCTCAGGTGCTCCATATAGGCTGGCGTAAAAGATGTAAATGACTGCACACTGATGCTGACAGCCTTGGCACGGTTGCCGTTACTACTGATCACTTTTGAACCATTTAAGGCCTAAAAGCATCAAACGCTAGTCAATGAAGCCCTACGTTCTGTTTTTTTCCAAGTTTCTCTTCGCGACACACCTAATTCAAATAAACAGGATCATTATGGAGCTCCCTGATGAGCTAATAATAAAAAAGAACAGGATATATTGTGAATATTTCTTAACTCCGATCTTTTCCATGTTGTGATTGGGTCCAAATTTGGTTCCCTTGATCAGAATCTGGACATCTGTAAGCATCAGTCGGCAGACCATCGACTTGCCTTGTTTCGTTGACCTCGTTCATCTCCATTTTCCCTCAGGCTCAGTGCTAAACGTCTTTAAATTAAAATACTATCAAACCTGTTGGTTGTTAGTTTGTCAAATATGTTAAGTAGATCCCAAAGTCAAACACGTATTGGCTCCCCGAAGCGCACACTTTGCAAGCCGTGGAACCTTACGCTACACGCCATTTGCGGCGGGTCAAGTGGAGCTGTCAGCGTCCAGGGTTTGGCCGCGTTGATTTGTTGACTTGCGAGTTTCTTGTGTTGAGTCCTTTTGTGTCGGGAGCGTCCCCGGCGACAGGAAGCGGGAATAATCGAGCCGCCCGTGGAATGCCCTGTTTTTGTGCAGTGGTTTTGCCGCTAGATTGATGCAAAACGGTGGGGCAAAAGAACATGTTTTTTTAAAATGAAGAAAAAAAAAAAAGGACCCCAAGTCCTCATGATGCCACTTCCGATAAGAAACTTAAAGCGCCATGTTCGTTTGTATCCTTCAGCCTCAGGGCTCCAGAGGGATGAGAACAAAGCAGAGTAGTGCTTGAATCTTCTTCCTTGAGTGCTTCTTGCACACCAGCTGCTGAGTCAGCGACATCACTGCGTTTTATAACCCTGTAGGTAATGGATATTTGCTCACAAACAGTGCAGCAACACATGTAGACAGACACTCATGTAATGCAGGGTAAAAAGTTAGCTACTGACAAATTTAGGTTCTTATTTCTGTCTGTGTAACATGGTCTCCTGTTGGCACACACAACGGAAAGTTATTATTTTCTTAGGCCTTAAATTTACAAGATATTATGTATTTTTTTTGTACCGGGAATGAAAATGTAGCTAGCATGGTGAAAATATAGCCATCACACACATTCAGATTTTTACTGATGCCATCATTGATCATTATTCGCAAAAGTAACCCCCAATTTTGGATTTTGGGTAATCGGTCTGCTTTCACGGAGGACTGTTGAGAAACCGAAATACCGAGAATTTGGACAGATGGAGAATCCGGCAGTGGATAATATGATAATCAGTTGGTTGTCGATTAATTGTCGTGCCTCTAAAATAAATTTCCACCCCGATCGAAAATGTGTCCAAAAATTACGCGTTTACTTCAGTTATATCATATCCCAAGCAGTGCTAGCCAGTGAATTTTGGGCGTCTATCATTTTTGAAATTCCTTAAACACAAAAGATGTTTCCGAGGAACATGGCGGGGCGCTCAGAGTGTACTCCGACCCCCCAAAAAGCCATTCCGAAGAATAATCATAAACACGGCAACTCCCGGAGCGCCTGTATTGTTTCCCAGTGTAATTAGCTCAGCGTGCTCGTGTTTGCACCGCAGCACTTGACACAGGCATGCCTGGAATCTCCAGGAGTTTGTCCTGCACTTCCCCCGCCCACTCCACCTCTCGCACACTTGAACTTAGCCGTGATTGCGCAGTCCCCCATTGGCCAACACAAACATACACACACATCGAAGCACGTGTTGCACACATGGCACTCCGGCGCAATTTGAAACATAATATCCCTTCAACGCAAGCTTGTTCGAGGTTTTAATTAAGTTAGCCATTGTTCTTCGGGGACGCAAACGGGATCATGAGGACAATTTGCAGATAGCGCTTTTTTTTGTTTATGTTTTGGGAGTGATTAGTGTGGGAAGGATTCGCTTCTCAGGATGTCCACGGAGAACAATTTCAAGTCTATCATGAACCTGTAAGGACGGGACCGGATCTCGCGAGGTCAAAACATCGTAAAACTACTTAATTCTGCGGACATTTTATTGGATTTTGCCAGCGTTTAGCGCAGCATCTCACACAGTGGTGTCAAACGTGCGGCCCGAGGGCCAGATCGGGCCTTTAAGGAGCTATATTCCGGCCCGCAAGATGATCTTTTGAAGCATTTAAAAATACGAATAGACTGAGCCCGTTAGCATGCTAATCATTCTTATTTTTACAAACCAGATGAGCACTGCAATTTACAGTCAGAAGTGACCAGTGCTGCACTAATGTGAATTTGCTTGCAGATCGCTTCAGTGACAGAAAGTGGCGGTCACATTAGCATTAGCACCTAGCTTTGTCATGCTACTGCTCAGCGCGGGTAAAATCCTTTAATCTCCCCAAAAAAGAATCACAATGGACGGGTTTCGCCATCTGGGCCATTACGGGACATTCAGCTTTGGTCTGTTATATTGGAAAAAAAACCCAAAACATTTTCTTTATTTAAAGCTGAGTAGTTAGCATACAGCGTTTCCGTATCATGACTTCTTCTTTGTGAGTTTTCAACTTTTGTCTTGCATGTCATTACGTGGGTGCCACCCAGTGTCCAAAGTGAGACACTATTTTTCTTTGCACTTCACTTAGCTCCTTGAAAATAAATTGTATAATCCCATGTTGCCATTGGGGTAATTTCCTTCCACTAGATATTTGCGGTTGATTGTATTCATTTAGTTATTTGTGTATTTACTTATTTTTAATTCAGCTTTTCACGTGTCCGACTATCCGAAATATTTTTTTCAAGAACGAATGGGGAAAAAAAATCACAGATCATCAAATTCATTTCATGTCATTTAAGGGGGAAAAAAAATTGACTTCAATTATTGGTTATTGGCCTCCTTGACTACCAAATAATAGATATCAGATTCGGTCCTGAGCAAATTCTATCAGTCTATCTCAAATCAAGAGATTGATTGATTATGAAAAGACTAATATCATTTCACAACAAATAGTAACATACCCTGGAAAGGATTGCGCAAGATCAAGGATTTCTATTCGGAACCGTGCCGAGCTGAAGCGCAACGCCGGCTGGAAAGGCGCCTTGAGATAAGAGACTCTTAACTCTGGACACACAATGGAAAGATTGTGGGATATGTAAATAAGACGCCCGTGGAAGGCGACCATTCACTGGCATTTACTGGAAACGATGATTCAGTGATGTGTACGCCGCTGCCTAAACAATGAGGCCATTGTGTCAAAGCCGCTTGTGCGCACGCAAAAATACACAAGTGAGGAATTTGTATTTTGGGTGCCGGCTTCAAGCGTGCACGCCGACCAAAACACGAATGATGCTTTTGAACTTTGGCACGGCGTTGGAAAATTTGATCCCAGTGGCTTGTATGTACGGGAGTCGGGTGAAGTTCCATGGGATGACTTTTGGAAATATTCTAAAATAAAACTTTCCATGGAAATTTACTGGGAATTGAGGAAAATTGAGTGGAAAGATAATCGTTCAGCTATGAAGAAAACAAAAAAAGTGATAGACGTCATTACAAAATAGATCGCTTGTCTTATTTAGAAGTCATCTATTTAAAAAAAAGAAATGAATCATTCGATTTATTACTTTTGCAGATCTTTAATATGAGTAAACCATAGTATCACAACAATATCTACATTTTATAATGGCTAGCTTGCATGGCTAACACTAGCATTACACGCACATTATTTTCACATCATTATGCATTTCATATTTATCGCTGAGCGTCCACAACTTTGAGCGGATTTTATCACCAATCTTTTCGCCTATATTTGAACATAAACGCAGCCAATTAGATTTCGAGGCCGAGATCCGATGATGGGAACTCCCGTGTAGGCACACTCAGCGCGTCCCTTGGGCGCCTCCTCTAAAAGTAGTCAATCGTCCACAATCGATCGTCTTGCATAAGAGGTCCGATTTCCCGAGTCAGGTGAAACACGGCCTGCTGTCAGGTGGACGGGGGCGGGGGGGCGGCAGGCCTGCGGCGGGGCAAAGTTCAAAACCCTTCCAGCTGCTTTGAATGTCGTTTGCTTAGCAAATCTGCAGCCCGACTGATATTTTTTGGGATGCGGTGTTCCAAAAGTGGCGCTGCCAGGTTCTCCACCACAGCTGTTTGTATTTAGTTACCAAAGCAACGATTATACCCCCGATACGGCAATATCGGCGGATTAACTGGTCTATTTATAGCACAATGGTTAGGAATCACTTTGCAGTGTCAGCAAACATAACCAGGAGCGATTATGGTATCAATCTATACTGTCCACCGCATATACAGTATTTGTCAAGCCCCTCTTGTTTGTCGAAATTGATCAAATATATTTCGTTCGGTTCAGCTGTAAACGTTCCTGAAATTTCCTATTTTTTTTTCCAGAAAAACTGGGTAAAATGGATTTATGAACTTCTCCTTCTGGTCTTGTACGTGTTGGTTTTCTTTAACCATGTGTACTTGAGCCAACTAAGTAGCCTCTTAAGCTCACAATGCCACCGCCACCTGTTCACTCTCAATCTTCCTCGGACAGCAACGCGTCACAGGCTTTACATTTACATCTTGTACTTGGTGTGCCCATCACAGATCTGCAGCTGCCGGGTTAGCGGGACAATCTGTGATGCTGCTCCTAGATTGTATCATTTTCTTGGACCTTTTTATTCTGGCTTTACTGATGGTTTAACGCAGTTGTTCTCGAGGATTTCTTTTAGTGACTTTGTGTCAAAATTGGTTCACTTACTGGTCAGTATCAAGGTCTAATTCACCCTTAAAGACTTGGACCTTTGCCGAGTCAAGTCATTTGTCAATTTCCTGGTACTACTGCCGAAAGCAAGATCTAAAAGAGTTGATGCTTTAAACACACTTGTTCTCTCTGGACTTGAGGGTTTGTGGCAGAGACTTTGTACCAAAGGTGTCGGTTTCAAGCTTTTATGACCATGAAGAAAGACCCCTCAGACTCGGACTTTTGTTCCCAGAGGTACCGATCACTTTAGCACTAGAGGATTTCTCTCAGGGAATGATGTAAAAAGGCGTGGTTTGTCAGTGGTCTGGTCATACTGCCAAAAAAAGCGAGACTTGGACTGCGCTCTCTGGACATACCAATGGTTTTACACAGTTGTCTTCTTAGTACTTAAGAATGTCTTTCTGTACCTAAGTTGTCTAGTCACTGGTCAGTGTGAAGAAAAAACGAAAAACCAAAAGACTTGAACCTTTGTCTCTGGATTCATCGAGTTACTTGACGTCAGGTCTTCGAGAAGCTTCTTATGGAACAGCATCAAAGGAGTCCAATTGTTGGTGAATTTCCACCATCCTAAAGATCCTAAAGACTCTGTGTTCTGTAATATCTGGTCAATACCAGATACTGTGGTTCAAGGACTGGCTCTTTGCTTTTACCGCCCTGGGGGTCCAGAGCTTTAAGCAGTGGATTGCGTGGCTTCAGCGGAACCTTCTCGCTGTGTGGCCCGTCAGGGTGACTGCAGTCGGATGAAGACAGCTGCGGTTCAAAGTGCCACTTAAATGAAACGCAAACACTTGTTTTGCAAATGGCCACCCAAAGGCACTGTTTTGACTCGTGTCTCTCTGTCATCTTCATACGTGCGTATACAGCCGACAGTATGTATCATGGACTGGAGGTTTAAGTTCACCTGAGCTTATTGGTCAGTGACCGAAGCCACCGTGGGACTCTGGTCTTCATTAATGATCCACCTCTCAACGACTTCCCTTGGTTATCAGCCGCCATATCTCTATTTGCTGCTTTCAAGTGCTCAATCGCTCCATTTTTAGTCCTCCCTTCAGTCCACCGTGCCCTTTCAGACAATGGACGAATCTCTTGGACAGGCCCAGGCGGGGGAAGGGGACTGGTCAGCGAGGGGGATCGACAGTCTTCTCTGGGTTGGCTTTTGTCCCTTGGTCATAAGAAAATGGAGGGAACTCGGAGAGGAGGAGCGAAAGGAGGGGTTAGTGTGCAGAACTACAATTTGATTGTGTGAATGCTGAAGAGCAGAAATTCAGAAATCCTCCATTTTTTTCACACTACTCCTTCCATGTATCTCACCCAGGTTAAGCCATTGTAACTTGAAAAAGTTTAGGACAGACATAGGAACACATTTCCGCAGTTCCACATTCAACTGAATGAAAATTGCAATGTTTACGTCAAAAACAATCGAAGCTATATTTCACAACGAGTGATGTTCTGCTCACCACGTTTTGAAACTAATTCGGGCAATGGTTTGAGCATTGTTTTCCTAAATTAAAATAATTCGTCTTAATTATATTAAACACAAAATATAATCAATTTTCACGAAGGGTGACAGAAATCAGAATCATTACTGTTGAAAGGTAAGTTTGAAAAGTGATCAGTAGGAACGGCAACTTTCTCAAGACTGTCAGCATTAAAGCATGACAATTAATTGTGGGATGTGTGCCAATTAAGTTAAACGACTGCTCGGTTACTCACATGGTTATTGATTACCTCGCTGAATTATTAGTGATTATTTAATTTCGACAGCTCGATTTGAGAGCTGCCTTTCACATTCTTAAGTTTCCAGAACTTCACCCAAAAATGATCAGCCAAGCGTCACGCTCTATATTTTAACAATGAACTCCCCGGCATTTGGCAAGTGGGATTTCCACCTCATGTCCTGCAACCACTACACTAAAACTATTTTCGGCCCGCTCTGTTTTGTTAATTGCCTGTCTGGGGTCACTCGTGAATGAGACAAGTCTGCAGTAATGAGGGTCCACTCCGACCAAGTTATCCAGTCAGCCGTATCCCCATGAGGAGTCTCGTCCTTTTTCAAGACGCATGTGCACCCGCCCCCCCTCCTCCTTCTGCTACCGCATTGTTGATTTCCTTGTTCGTCGCTAGGCTGCGTCGTAGTATTGGATGAGCACAATGGGAGGGGCGAGCACAATGCTAGGATTTGCCACAAGATTTATAACGCTTGCGCTACGTGTGAATTAGAATCAGGCTTCCGCGGGAAGTGAAGTATGCGGATAAAAAAACAAATACGGGGGAGGGAGGGGGGGCATTTTGATTGACCAGGATCACGAGGGCTATTTTTTTTTTTTCTTAAGGCTTCTGGACATAACTGCCTTGGATAGTTGGCCACTCTGACAGCAGTTTGGCTAATCGTCATGACATTGACGTTCCAGAACGTTGAAGAGAGCATACTGTCCAGCAGTAGCACACGTTCTCCTTCCCGGATAGCCGATTTCAAACCGATGCATTTGGGAGCCTTTTGACAAACATTCCACTGTGCGAATTTACAGTTCCCTCGCCGACGTTCCGAGTCTAGTCCGCGTTCATACGCGCGCGCGGCGCCAAGTGCCGCGCTTCCCGCTCGGCCAAAAAAAAAACCTTGAGAATTTGTAAACTTTGCTGAGTGTTGATGTGAAGACCTACAGCGCAGATAGATCTCCTGTGAAATGCATAACAGGCATGTTGGATTCAGTTTTGACTATCAAAGTGAAATATTAATAGTTTAAACTTGTGTGTACCTTTTTTTTTTTTTTTTTTTATGGTATACATCGGGTTGAAATATTTTTTCTGCCAAGTAACTCCTAAACAGAGAAAAACATTTTTGGGGTGTGTTATGCCATGTTCTAATTTTATCCAGCACTAAAAAACAATTAGCAAAACTTGCTGCTTAATGTTCTAATTAATTTGCTCTTATATTTAACTTCCATACCATGATTATATTTCCTCAAATTATGGCTGATGGTTGAAAACCTTTAATTTTTTTTGTTACAGTATTCTAATAATCGAAACTCCACCCTACCCTCTGCTTGACACCTTCACCTCTTTTGAGTCCTCTTCTTGTACGTCCTCTTCACCTTCGGCATTATAAAACCTCTGCAGCTCGCACCGATGTGCCGCCTCACTCAGCAAATGGTCCCGTTGGAGGCTTCAAGTGAGCCCGAGGGATCTCCTGTGGCTCTGTTGGCAACCCGCTAAATCCCACCACTAACTTTTATGTTCCGCCTGACCCACTGACCCGGGAAAATAATAATAATAATAATTAAAATGCCACGTTGTTTTAGTTGGATGCAGGAGAAGTTTTTTTTCTTTTGGCCAAGCTTCGTATTTACTTCCTAAACCCCCAAAGTGTTTCATTCACAGTGAATGGCCATCTTTGTGTGCATGAGTTCTCATAATAGTATTAAAGCCCTTAATGACGCATGGATGATACCAAGAGGAATGCACTGATGCAAAGCTTTTTTTTTTACCCCAGGTTTATTTTATTAGTTGATTGGTTTAGTCCGGTTGGTGCCGGAAAACTGAAATTCATTCGGGCTCAATGCTATACAAAACAAAAAAACAACAACTTATGTGTAACCAAGATTTTCATTAAAATGGCATCTGTTTGCATTTTTTGTTAGCATGCTTTTTGAAACAGAAGTTGTTGTTTTTTTATATATATATATAAATAAGAAAAACACGGGTCAAAATGAATCCAAAATGAAAGCCAAGAATATTAACAAATGTAACACAAATATACATTAGGTATTGCCTTTGTCACCATGTGAGTAGTTTTACAGTCCAAAAAAAAACAAAGTTTTTGGATCATACACATTTTGGATATGTTTGGGTGACTAAATAGCCGCGGTCGAAGTGAGCCGGGGACATTTTTGTTGTCCCTTGCAAACGAACGTAACTAGAGACTTAAAACTGGCCAAATTCATCAATTTTTGATGTCGGTAGTTGTCAAATCCGGCCTCCCACGTCCTGTTTCCGCAGCTCCATCCCGCCTCAGGTGCTTTACCTTCAGCCTCCCATCCTTTTCCCGCCCGACTGTTGATTGGGAAACGTAGCCACAACGGCATTTTAGAGCAGGAAGTGTCCATCACCAAGAAGCTCGCCAGTCCCCTCCTTCATCTTGTACACAAATCCTGCTTGTGAAAGAAACATTTTTTTTGTGTGGTCTTATCAGACTCAAACACATGTTTGGATCCCTCACAACATCTCATTACATTTAGAATAACAATCAGTTCGCAAAAGAAAAATCTGTTGACGTCGTACGCACCGATAATTTCCGGTCGAATTGGAATTAGCATCCAGACTCAAGTGCCAGTTTTCCAAGAGCGCTGCTTCGGTGTTTAGAGATGGCAAACAGTGGGTCCTCTGTGGACGCCGCTCTACCAGGTTTGATAGAGGGGCTTCATTATGACACAAGGCCCGGTTGTGCAATGGAGCTGTGCGTCCAAAAAGCAGACGACACACAGATGGCGCAGCGTGGCTGCTGCCGGTGGAATGAAGCATGTCAAAACACTTGGCGCTGCTGCTTTCCTCCCCTCAAAAGCCTGTTTTGTTTGCCTAGCTTAGCCAGGAACAGTTTTTTAAAGAGTATTACAATCTCTTTTTTAAAGATATGTTTACAAGTTTTGATGAGCTCTAAAAGTGACAAAAAAACAAAGTAAAACCACTTTTAAGGACTCAAATATACATTTAACACCAAAATATACAAACCAAACCTAGAAAGTCAGCTAGCTTAAAGCTAACATATATTTAAAATTGTACATTGGCATAGATGTTAATTATAAAGTTTCAAACAACTGCTACTGACAGTCATGTTTCTTTCTTTAATCCTTATTGTTTTGACTCAAAAAATTTGCTAGTTTAAAGCAAACATATGACATTAATTATTAACTTACAAAAATCTGCTACCTTAATGCTAACATGATACGAAAGACCGCAGATGACCCAACAGAAATTTGCGTAAAAGTTAAATCTCAAAAAGTGCTATTGATAGCCACATTTTGTTTTATTTTTTTTTAAGGTCTGCTAGCTTAATACTAACATGATATGAAATATTGGCGTAGCTATTAATTAGTAATTTACAAAACTCTGCTAGCGTAATGCTAACATGATATAAAAGACTGTAGATGCTCCCACAGAAATATCCATGGATGTTAAAAATACATTTTCAAACAACTGCTACAGACAGGGCACGTTTCTCTTTATAATCTTTTTTGTTTTGACTCACAAAAGTCCGCTTGCTTAATGCTAACATGATTTAAAAGATTGGCATAGCTATACATAATACATGTACAAACGACTGCAATTAATATGAATATTTTTTTATATATTTTACTATCCATATTATTTTGAATCACAAACATTTGATAGCTAAATGCTAACATGATACAAACGTCAGGAGATGGACCAACAGAAAATTGGCAGAGTCATGCATGTTTTTCTTTGCAACTTGGGAAAGTTTGGACTAGAAAAATGATTAAAATGAACACATGTAATATTTTTTACAAAATTGTTGTCAAATGGTGTGAAGTATGTCAGTGTTTGTGCAATGTAAACACCCTTCAAAAATGTTGGCTTTAAAATACTTAGTGTAAAGTGCCAAGATCGAAAGTTTGAATTGCCTCGTTTAACAATCGAGGCCTCTCCTGTTCTGCAGTTGGGAGCTCAGCGGTGAGAGGAATGAACAGGAAATGACCCGAGATGCACACTGTACATCCTGAACAATACGATTTTTTTTTCCCCTTTTTCTTTATTGTTCTTGTGGCCCGAACTCCAATGTGTGACTTCCTGCATGTCGTCCTTTGCAGCCTTTCTTCCGACTACTGAACCTCCGGAAGCTGGGCCTGAGCGACAATGAGATCCAGAGACTACCCCCCGAAGTGGCCAACTTCATGCAGCTGGTGGAGCTGGACATATCCAGAAATGGTACGGTCGGATTTCTTTGCTGCTGCTCTTTAAGAAGGGAAAATATCAAGCTATAATATACTGTAGAAAAAGAAACGGTAACGCAATTTAATAGAATGTACACAATTCAACAGGTCTTGAAAATTATGCAAGGCAGTGTGGCGGTAATATTTTTGACTATTCATTGCATTTGTTCCTATAATATCACGAGTTATTGATAATTGTGCCCCACAACATTGCGGGGGGCTAACGCTATGTTTTTAGAATTTAGCTTACATTTGAACATATTTGCGTGTGGGCAAACATGTTTGAAAATATTCGCGAATGTATTTGAAAATATGTTGAAAAGTAATACTTGTTTGAACATGCTAATTGCAAAATAGCATTTTTTCCATTAATGCTATTGGTTATGTTCATCAGCGCCCCATAGCATTATGGGAAAAAAATGCTATGATTTTAGCATCTAACGTAAAAGTACGTTCGAACATATTTGCAAATATGTCCAAAAGAGAATTTGTTCCCATAATGCTGTAGGGTGTTGATGAACATACCCCAAAGCATTATGGGGGGAAAAAAATGCTGTTTTTAGCAATTAGCAAACAAGTACGTCTGAACAAATTTGCAAATATGCTCAAATGTATTTGCTAATACGTAGATATTTGAAAATATTTTTGAATGTACTTTCGTTCAAGTATGTTTGCCAGTCAAAACACTGTTCTGCAGCCCCACGTTTCCGTAATTTTCCTTATTTAAAAAAAAAGCGCAAAATCTTTTGGTTGCAGTCTTTAACATATGAATCAAGGGATTTTTCGTGAGGAAAGCTACCTCTGTAGCATCAGCACATTGGAGCGTCTCCGACTTTTGCCTCTTCCCGTGACATCCCGCGCCAGGCCATCTGTTTGCGCTTAGTAACCACTTCAAACGCTGGACTCCACGGGGCCCTCATAACATATCTGCTTCTGCTCTTCCGTCCTTGCGCAGACATTCCCGAGATCCCCGAGAGCATTAAGTTTTGCCGGGCCTTGGAGATCGCCGACTTCAGCGGAAACCCCCTCTCCAGGTAAGGCCAGCGGAACGGCGCAACGGAATCAACCCGTCAGTGATGTTTACTCGCCGTGACTTTTATGCGTCTACGTGTCCAAAGGCACGCGATGCGCTCGATACTAAGTATGTTACGGCGCTGCTTTTAAGTTCTTTCCGCCACACAGGAAATCCTGTGTGCAATAATTGAACGGGAGAGCCTGACGGTAAGCGGCGCATTAACGCCACAATACGCACATAAACGGACTGCATTAAAGCTCAAAGTGACTTTTACGGCTTGTATGCAAAATCATTGGATTGCCGGCCTATTGGTCAACGTGCATTTCGGCTGAAATTTTTTGCTTTCAAAATGAATCCGTCCTAATTTAAAACGATTTGGGATTGACAGATTATTCGTCGGCGGTATTCGGCATTTGAGTGGCTTTTTGAAAAAAAAATCTGTCGAAATTAAATCTTATTGAACCTATTAGTAGTAGATTCTACTGACTCTGCTTTCCTATTTTTAAGTAAATAAAAAAAAGAAAGCAACATTTGAACATTTGTAATCTTAAATTTACGATATTGTAGAAAACGGTAGCTACCGGTATTTCCTTTTTTTCTGACAGATCGCTTGCTATGAATTGAATTAGCATCTGTATCATTCACAAGCATATATTCTTTATCTTCTGCTTTTCTTTTTCTAAACAATAACCCGATCTGTGGAGCCTCGCTAGTTTGAACACAGTATGTGAGGCGTTTTCACCAAATCAGTCACATGTATTTAAAAATGAAAATTGAGATATTGATCTATTCTAATTCTGAACATAATTGCCTACAAAATTACATCGTTTTCATGGAGGTAGCTGAAATGTTGACAACGCTACAGCATATGCCCCATATAGTATATATAACAGTGGCTGTTTTTGTGAAAATGTTTCATTTATTTATTGATGTCATTGCTACATATTTGATGATGTACTTTTCAATACCGATGGTAATATTTTGCCGCCCCTCCCTTGTGCCGCAGATTGCCGGACGGTTTCACTCAGCTGCGCGCGCTGGCTCACTTGGCGCTCAACGAGGTGTCGTTGCAAACTCTGCCCGGCGACATCGGAAAGTATGCGCGCGCTCGTTCACGGGTGCTTTTATTTGGCCGCCACGCCCTCTGTCCCTACAGGCTATTCACCTTCTGCCTTTTGACCCCACCCCCATAATCCCGTGCACAGAGCAAATGAAAACAAAATATGCTAGCATAAGATCCCCGAAGCTAACTTTACATAGCATCTAGTCGGCCTGGGCTGGTTTTTCCCCTCCATTGATTTAGATTATTGCAGGGGGGGGCAAACAGATGGAGGAAGCCCAGCCGCCCTCCTCGCCAGGCTGCCATCTGACTAACCCACCTCTCTTCCTCGCAGTCTGGCCAACCTGGTGACGCTGGAGCTGAGGGAGAACCTGCTCAAGTGTCTGCCCACGTAGGTGTCGCCCTTTAGCTCTTGCGGGGGGTGGGCGTGCATTTGTTTGCAAAGGCCACGTTTGATGTTTAAATGGGGTGCATGGGCTTCTTAGATGAGGTATAAAATATTTACATGTAGATGTAATCTACTAATAACGCCCTGGCACGAAAGTAAGATTTTACGCGATCACATGACCGTATGCTCAGAAAATAGAGCAGTTTGTCATGTTCTTTATTTTCAAAGCCAGGCCTTTAATTGCCTTTGACTTCATCCTTATAAATGTGTCTGTCTGTCAACTTTTAGAGGAGGTTTTGCAGACTCTGGAAACGCCACACACCTTGCCTACTTCCAGCGCATTAGAAATATGCTACGTCATCGTTTGCAAATGCACTCTGTCGCTTCCACGAGCGCTCAATTTATAACGCCTCGTTTCTCAGGTCGCTGTCCTTCCTGGTGAAACTGGAACAGCTGGACCTAGGTAGCAACGAACTGGAATTGTTGGTAATTAACCACACACGTAACTTGGAGCTCATGCAAAATACCTGAAGACTTTTCAAACACTGAGCAAAAACATTTTTTTGCCCCCTGCATTTTCACAACTTTCTAGCCGGACACGCTCGGCGCGCTGCCCAACCTGAGGGAGCTTTGGCTGGACCGAAACCAGCTGACCTCGTTACCGCCGGTGAGTTTTATGTTTGGAGTGGTTCTGGGTGGGATACAACAATAAAACAAAGAGAATTACAACGTAGCATTTCAGTCTGCTAGCTTAATGCTAATGCTGAATAGAATCTGTGTTCCAGCACAATAACTCTTTAAGTAGAGATTAAACACAAATGGAGCGGCAACACACATGGACTGATAATATACCAAGTCACTTTCATATATTCTTTATCCTCTGCAAAAAATACTATGATTAATGATGCACCGATGCGTAGAAATTCCGTAAACCTGATGTTTTGGGTAGTTTTGCAACTCTAGTCCCGAGTAAACAAGCCATTTTCTTTTGGGGTGTTTTCAGGAGCTCGGCAACCTCCGAAGACTGGTATGTCTGGATGTGTCCGAAAATCGACTGGAGGAGCTTCCCCCCGAGCTGGGCGGCCTCCTGGCCCTCACCGACCTGCTGCTCACGCAAAACCTGCTGGAGGTGGTTCCGGACAGCATAGGTAGCGAAAAACCGCTTGCTCAAAACGAAATCGTCTAAATGCAGGCCTGCGAATAAACAATTAATAGACGTGATGAGGGACTTGCTTGTTTTTTTGGACACGTTTATTGATTTGAATAATTTCAGTTTCAGTTTCCGCGCATGTGTTTTAAGTAGTCCACACTGCCACCTGCTGTTAAAGCGTGCGTATTACCGATCATTTCTAGTAATGCACCAGGATCATATTACGTAATGCCCCCCCCCCCCCATAAGTAAACCCAAAAGTTTTCTTTCTAATAATCTTTTCCATCCTCTTGGTATGAGCACAAGAATCGGAGGTAGTCTGTTATTTTTTTTTCTCCTCACCAGGTTGTCTCAAGCAACTATCCATCCTCAAGGTGGACCAAAACAGACTAACTCACTTGACTGACTCCATCGGAGAGTGTGAAAACCTGACCGAGCTGGTCCTGACGGAGAACCTCCTCCAGGTATCGCCGCTAACGCGCTTCACGCCGACGGGATGAGCACGATTTTTGTACTTTACCGACGAATTGGTCCCCGTTCCATCCAAAGACGCTTCCTCGCTCGCTGGGCAAGCTGAAGAAGCTGACCAACTTGAATGTGGACCGCAACCGCCTGAGCGCCGTACCCAAGGAGCTGGGCGGCTGCTCCTGCCTCAACGTGCTCTCGCTGCGGGACAACCGGCTGGCCAAGCTGCCCGGCGAGCTGGCCGACGCCACCGAGCTTCACGTGCTGGACGTCGCCGGGAACAGGTGAAAAAGGATCACGCCGCGGGATCACGGAGGACTTCCGCCTGACTCTTTTGTTCTTTGCTTCTCCAAGATTGCAAAACTTGCCTTTTGCCTTGACAAACCTCAACCTGAAGGCCATGTGGCTGGCGGAGAACCAGTCGCAGCCCATGCTCAAGTTCCAAACCGAAGACGACGAACGCACGGGGGAGAAAGTGTTGACCTGCTACTTGCTGCCTCAGCAGCCTTCGCCGAGCCTTGGTGAGAAGGAAACGCGTCTCATGAAAATGTCTTGCTTTTTTTTTTTTTTAAATAGATTACATTGTCAAGACCTCAAAATAAACCATACCGACTAATGCTATATATTCTTATTATTATTTCAAAGGGGGAAGCAAGAGTCACCCGATTTTTCAAATCAGTCACATCCTTTCTTGTCGAGGCTCTAACTGCGCTGGCCGCATTCCGCGCTCTTGTCCGCAGAGAACCTGCTGCAGAACAGCGTGGACGACAGCTGGACGGACAGCAACCTGAACAGAGTGTCGGTCATTCAGTTCCAGGAAGAGGCCAAGGCTGAGGAGGACGACGACGAGGCTGCCGCCGAGCGCAGGGTGAGCCAACGGGAACGACGTAACGTCGCCAATGCGGCGATGCTGGTTTTTAACTCGTTCGCTGCCATAGACGGTAAAAGACGTCAACAGTCAATTTCGGCTGCGGTGGCAGTGAACGAGCTAGGCAAAAGCGGCTTTCTTTATTGACAAGGAACTGTGTTTTCCAGGGCCTTCAGCGACGAGCCACACCTCATCCCAGTGAGCTAAAGGTCATGAAAAAAGTGATAGAGGACCGACGGAACGAAGTTCTCACATCCGGGCCCGAAGGGGAAGATCAATCCTGCGACGCGCAGGTAAAGGTTAAACCCTTATCGAGCGACATCTCAGCCGAAGCCCGTTTGGTTTCTTGGACTGATGCGTCGGGGTTCCAGGAGAAACGGCTCAGCGACCTTTCCAATCAGAGCCACGACTCGCAGGACAGCACGCTGTCGGCCGCCTCCCACGAGGAAAGGCGAGACGGCGCCCCGCCCTCCCAAAAAGAGGACCTGGTGGACGGGCACTCCAATCACGAGGAGGACGACCTGGATGAGATGGAGGTGGAGTACATTGAGGTGATTATGGCCATGTTCTTCAAGTTAAATTGCACACAGATTCCAACCTGATTTTCCTGGAGGTGCCATCAACTCGTACAGTACCAACCCGTGTTTAGAATACTGTCAAGTGCCTCATGAGGCTTCATTTTCCCATCGCTAGATTCATCTGTCTGTGAACTCCGAAACCCGAATTCGCTTTTCCCCCCCAGCCCACCGTGCGCTTCGCCGAGGAGCCCGTCATTCGCAGGAGGGACGAGGACGACGCGGAGGAAGACGGCGAGAGGAGCGACGAAGACGACGAGGACAGGCCGCCCTTCCCCGCCGAGAGGCAGCGGCTCATCCGGAAGGACACGCCGCACTACAAGAAGCACTTCAAGATCACCAAGCTGCCTAACCCCGAGATCGTGGCGGCCCTGCTGCAGGGCTTCAACCCCGACGGCCTCCAGGACGAGCGGGACGGGCCCAAGGAGGAGGACGAGGGCGTCGCCGTGCCTCGTTTGCGTCCCGGGTTTGAGACGCCGGAGCTGGACGACAGCCGATACCACGTCGGCTCCAGTCAGGTCAAGGTAGGATGACATCATTGTTGTTGTTCACTTTGTTTTTGATTTGTGTATGTGCGTGTTCCACGGTGGGTCAAATAAGACCAAATGTGCAACGTCCTCGCCCGTCCCATGAAGCTCATCAGCCTAGGCCAAATATTTTGCGCTGCCACGTCACTGATGCCCCTTCAGCTACCACTAAACTTTTTGCTGTAGTTTAGCGGCCATCGCTTCCAAATAATGGCGCCCTTTCACACGCTTTCTTTGTTATGTGCGTTGTGTGTCTCGATCCCAATCAACACATATGAGCAACAGTTTGTTTCTGAGGCTGACGCTTTCATCCAAATGATGATCAATCAGAATGTGTGCGTGTTCATCTGTGTGTGTGCATCTCAGACCAACGAGAACATCTCCAAGGGAGTTTGAAATGTGTACTGTCTCCTCACTAAGGTTTTTTTTTCTTGGTTGGAAATTCAGCATTGAAATTTTAATTTCTTGATTTTTATTTATTTAGTTGTTTTTTTTGGTATTGCCACAGGAATTAAGCATAGACCAGTTCTCCACATGGGCGGTCTTTATTTAGCATTTTGAAGATCTTATGGGCTGATAAATCAATTCATGAATGTGTTACCTCAGGGAACTATTTATTTAAATTTTAACATTAATGTATAAGTGGTTCTGTTGATCCTGAACACACTCTTTCGACTGCACATTCTTTTTTTTTTGTTGTTGAAATTTTTTACGAATTAAAGATAAGTGAAAATTTAGCATTTCAGTTTATATTGTTTTTTTTTTCTTTGTTCGCATAAAAACATATCGGTTTATCTCTTTTTATCGTTACCAAATTGTATTTTTGTCAAGTTGAGAACACAGTTTAGGAAAGGGGAAGTGAATTTGGAAAATGCAATTTCTTCTTGTGCTAGATATGCCTTTTGCGCTGAAAGATATAGACAAGTAGTGCTTTGCCGCCATCTTGTGGAGGAGTCAAGTCATTACTTAAATCCGGAGAATAGCGAGGAAAAAGGCCATAATCTAATCAACGCTTTAATCGGCTGGTTTTAAAATTGGTTCATCATATTCCTTACAATCCACGTTTTCGTCTCATCTACCACCTGTAACCGACAGTTATAGATGTCAAGAATCCAATTTTGCTGGGCGTTAATATTAAACGCCTTTTCTCAGTTGTATCCGAATGGAACTTTCATTTGGTTGAATTTTCTCGGGCTTTTCTTGTCCGCTTTTGCTTTTTCTTGGTCTCTCCATCTCTGCCGCTGTTGACTTTCGGTGGCTGGGGCGGTGCAAGCGTGCTTCAGCTTCCAAGTGGACACGCTCTGGAAAGTGTCACCTCGGCTCTCTTGTTTTCCAAGTTTCGGAGCGAGCGCCGGCCTTTTATTTTATTTTATTTTTTGCGGGAGGGGGCCAAACTAATCCGCATGCTTGTCGCTGATTCCTGTCCCTAACAGGGGGTGTCATTTGATCAAGTCAATAATCTGCTGATTGAACCTGCTCGAATTGAGGAGGAAGAGGTCTGTACCTTCGCTCTCCTGTCTTTTGTCTTGACTCCTTTGCTCAAAAACCGCCTGAAGGTCCGAGATGTAACCCGAGCCGATCGCTAGCTAGAGAACCCCTAACCCAACATCCAGTGAGCTTGGCAGAACCTGAATGCGGGTTTTTATTTTTTTTTTCATCATTGCCGTCGTATTACTAGTTCAGAAATATTGAAACACCCCCCCCAAAAAAAAACATTTTTCTCGATTCCCAGCTTCATGTTCTGCCATCTCCTGCCGTCTTCCTGCTTCTTTGCTTTTTTTTCTGGCTTGCATTCCTGCGCAATCGGGCGACCTGGTCGAGGTGACGGCATACATCATTGGGTGGGGGGAGGGGGGGGGCAGAAAAGCAACCCCCCCGGATGAATGCATTATCTCCCCTCTCTTGAATTGAATAATGATGATGTGAAATTGTGTCTTATTGTTCTGCCTTTGGGATTTGTGGATTTTTTTTTTTTGAACGCCGCAGCATGGTTCTTTTAAGACTTTTGATTTAGTTGTAGAATACATTTGTATTTTTTTCCCCTCATCTTTATGTCCTTATTTATGCATGGCTTGTGAACATACATGATTTGGTTTCATATGTGTTGTATATTCAAAAAAAGTATATTGATCTTTTGGGGAGACATTTTCGAATGCGCTAGAATCATTCGCGGTGAACTTAAGTTATGAAACTATTATTTGAAGTTTCATTTATTTATTTAAAAAATATGCATGAAGGCATATCCATGCAAGACAAAGATGATGAAATTCAAACAGCCTCCATTCCACAAAAATCTTTTTTTTCCAGGTTTTTCTTGTCGGTTTATTTGTAAAATATTTGCGCATGAAGAGATATCAACGGAAAACAACGATAATGAAACAAATATCATCGCTTTCTCATAAAATGGTCTTTTTGTTTCAGATTTTTACTTTTGAAGTCAAACATATGAATGAAAGTAGTCAATTGCTCAGCCTTTCCTCATTCAAGTTTTCTTCATAATTATATATTGTGTTTTATACATATAGATTAGATATATCCATGGACAGGTATAATTTTTTCATATTAGTCGACTGATTAATCATAATTTTATTTTGTCAAATATCGCAATCGGCATGAGCCTGGAAAAAAAAATCCATTTTGCTCAGGCCCTTGATGCAGGCGCAAAGACCGAAATGTTTCAATGGAGTGTCGTAATAGGTTTTCATTAAATAAGACAATTTTATGATATTTATGATTTTATTTATATTTATGATATATTTTTATGTGAGAATGCAACTAATATAAATAACTGGCAATGTGGGTGTGGCCAGAGAGTGATAAGGGCTGACCGTTTCCACCCTTAGCCCCGCCCCTGCCTTGCCTGCTTTTACCGTTCAACATGTAACAAAAAGTAGCAAACAATTAAAATATTTTCAAAATAAGTGTGATTATAGTGCATTTTCAGCACATTCTGAAACTTTTCCCCCCAAGACCGATTGCCCCCAACTTTTAAGTGAATATTGCTCACATTTTGGAAGCAATTTGAGGCTGCGTGTTTCTGACCGGGCCTCCTGGCTTCGCAGCACACCTTGACCATCCTGCGGCAAACGGGCGGCCTGGGCATCAGCATCGCCGGCGGGAAAGGCTCCACGCCGTACAAGGGCGACGATGAGGTGGGACCCCACCGGGCGGGACACGCCAGAAGGTACCGATGACGTGTTTAACCTTGCTTGCTCTTTGATTGTAG
Organism: Hippichthys cyanospilos; assembly: GCF_059441005.1. NCBI lineage: Eukaryota > Metazoa > Chordata > Actinopteri > Syngnathiformes > Syngnathidae > Hippichthys > Hippichthys cyanospilos. The sequence goes on from NC_142387.1 coordinate 13,546,034, forward strand.
GGGATCTTCATCTCCAGAGTTTCTGAGGAAGGTCCTGCGGCCAGAGCAGGAGTCAAAGTGGGAGACAAGCTGCTGGAGGTACGAGTACTGTTGCGCGTTTTACAACCCTGAAAAAAATAATCAGCTTTGTAAGAAAATAAGTAACACATGTACATCGGAAAAAAACAAAACAAGTACCGTAATTTCTGGAGTATACTGTAAACCACACCGGATTATAAGGTGCACCTTCAATGAATGGATTATTTGAAAAGGATTTTCATATCAGTATTTATTAGTACTTGGTAGGTACTAATGTCATTGATTACTTGATTACTTAACCTACATGAATTGATTACTTAAGGTACTTAAGTGTCACTATAATGAACTACTTAAGTAATTAAGTACTGTAGTAATCAATGGCATGAGCTTAATAAATACAAAAACAATACTATAAAATAAGATAATCCAAGTGGCTTGCCAGATAAGTAAAGGAAAATTACGCACAGACTATATATATGTTGTGTATGAAATAAATAATAAACAAATACATATAATAAAATGATTGCATATACTGTATATACGAAATAATGACATTGCATTGGGTAAATGGATTATTTAACATGTTAAGTACCTTACATAAAAAGTAATTGATTACCTTAGGGGGTTGATTGCGAAGGCAATCAATTACTTTTGATAATCAGGCATTAAATAAATTACTTTAGTTACTTAGTAAATGATTACTTACTTAGTAAATGGTTATTTTAGGTAATGAAATGCTTCTAAGCCCTTAAGTACATTAAAGTAGCACTCACTCAATCAATTACTTTAGTAATTACTAATACTTTTTAGGTGCTTAAGTAATTGGTTATTTTATGACGCAACTTGAAGTAATCTATTACTGTAGTACTTAATTACCCAGAGTAATCAATTACCTTAGGTCTTAATATAGTACCAGGAATATTTAGTCCCTTCTTCAACACTTGATTTTTTTATTTTTTAAGGCCCATTATGTGTCAGAGTTTCCAACAGGCCTCGAAGTGAACTTTTCGTCCGCTTTCAGGTGAACGGCGTGGACCTCCACGAGGCCGAGCACCACACGGCCGTGGAGGCCCTGCGCAGCTCCGGCGCCGCCGTCTCCATGACGGTGCTTCGCGAGCGCATGGTGGAGCCGGAGAACGCCGTCACCACCACGCCGCTCAGGCCCGAGGACGACTACTTCCCGCGGGAAAGGCGGAGCAGCACCGGGCTGGCCTTCGGCGCCGAGGGCGGACACCTTCCCGGGGCCGGGTCGGGACCGCTGCAGCGCCTTTCCGCCTGCCTGCTTCGCAACGACAGGGGGTTGGGCTTCAGCATCGCCGGCGGCAAGGGCTCCACGCCGTACCGTACTGGGGACACGGTGAGAATGTTTTTTTTTTTTGTTTTTTGCTTGATCTGGAAACAAATGAACAAAAATTGGCACTATTTTATGTTCTTTCCTTCCAATTCGACTGTATTATCACTCAATAATAGTTCTATTTTTATTTAAACTTTTTGGGTTTTTATTTTTGCTTGCACAACTTTTTTTTTTTTCTTTCGGGGGGGGTAACTTGTGTCACATTTGGGAGTTTTAGGGGTATTTTTTTAAATCTGTAACTCCTTTGGAGGCTTTTGGGTAAAATATTTTAACTACTTCACCAGTTTTTATGCTTGCTTTACCTTTGCTTCTTTGACAGTTTTATTATATCAATAAAGAAAACTAGAGCGGAGTGAAACCTTTAAAAAACGTCAAATTTTAACATACTGCCCCCTAGTGCTTCGGAGGTTACGCACAAGTCAGCACAAGGTCAGGGATGGGCAAAGTTTTGCGCTTAAAGGCTACATTCCACCAATTTCTTACTTCTAATGATCTCATTATGGAAATGTATAAATCAGTCAATTTCACATATTTTTAAACAAGTAGATAATATGCTGCTTATGTTTCATAGCCCACTAAACCACTAAAAAAAAAAAGTGTTTCCCATTACCGTCCGCCATTGAGCCGCTCCATTTCTGGCGGTGGCGCTACGCCGCCGTCGCCAGGGAGACGAAGATATGAATAGCGAGCCCCGGACACATGATAGCTTCAGCATAAGTAGACGGGGTAGTCGAGGTGTATATTGGGGCCGACCAGTCTTCAAAATCCAGCCAGACAGAGACAGCTTTTGGCATTTTAGGCTGTAAGTCCAAATATTTTTGGAGATGTCTGACTGTGAACTTTGCTCACGCTTGTGTTGACACACTTTGTTTTTCGCTCGGGCCACACCACGAGTTTCACTTGGGTTTCATCATATTTGATTTTGGTTTCACCTATGTAATCTACCGTGGCAGGAATAAAGAAGTTGCTCTGCTTTTAGGGGATCTACATCTCTCGCATCGCAGAGGGGGGAGCGGCCCACCGTGACAGCACGCTACGAGTCGGCGACCGGGTCATCTCCGTGAGTAGTTTACGCCCCATCGCGGCGGATTTCATCAGACTTTCGCCAGAATAGCCAAACGACACTTTAAGGGGCTTTATGGTAGTTCTATTTTTTTTTTTTATATATTTGAATCTTCAGCATATTTGCTTTATTTTTACCCTAACCAATTTTTTGTGATTTAGGGCAGCTCCTGAAGTAAACAACAGTGTTTTTTTTTTTTCAATTTACATACTTTTTCATGTCCACCAACACTACACTTGAGCACCCCCTGTCCTCGCTTATCTCCTCCCTTCTTTCTGCAGTTGCTTTTTTCCTTTTTGCTTTTTTTCCCCCACCGTTTGGCCGCATGCTCATAGTTGCCTTATGTGTGGTCGGTGGCGGGCGCGGTGTCGGTGGCGTCAGCCGACGGTAAGCGGCGATACTGTCGGGCCAGCGCTGACCTCTGCTTGTCTCACGAAAGCTTATCGGGCTCTAATGAATTGAATATACTTGAACGAGCGCCGCTTGCCTTTGTTGACTTAAAAGCAAAAAAATTGCAGTCAATGCTGGACTTGTGTTTTTAAATGAATAAAGGCAAGTGGCAAGCGAGTAAAATATGTGCATAATTGAGCGGAATTATCCTGCTTGCTTGCTGTCTACTTGCTTTTCCTCTTAGCCTTATTTCTAAACAATTGAATAAAATAATAAAATGAATGAATAATAATAATAAAATGAATGAATAAAATATGTCAATACAGAACCTTTAAATGGAAATACAGCAGTTTGAAAGCCAATACTGATCATTTGTCAAAATGCCGACTATTGTCGCAACTGAAACTCAGTCTGTCTCCGGCTAGCTTAATGCTAACGTAGCAGAAAAACAGAATACCGAAAGAGCAGCAGAATAACATGAATTCCAGTATTCTGTCATTTACTCTTTGCTTCCAATTTAAGTGCGTTATCACTCAACAACTTTCTATTTTTTTCTGTTAACAAATGAAACTCAGATGCAAGCTGTTACTTGATCGAACCTTAGCGAGCTAAATGCTAAAATAGCGGAAAAGGACACCACAAAACAGAAGGAACGGCAGAATAACTGGATTTCCAGTGTTGAATATTTTATTCTTTTATTCCTATGAAATAGTATTCTTCAATTCCAATGTAAACGCATTATAACAGAACAGCATTTCTATTTTTTCAAACCAAAGTCAGTTGTAAGCTGATTCTTGGTCTATCCCTAACTAGCTTAATGCTAACATAACTACAAAATAATTTATTCTTTGCTACCAGTTGAACTGTGTGGTCACTCTACAACATTCCTCCTTAATAAAACAAACAAACAAAAAGCCAAACTGCGCTTGTTTGTCACTGTAAATCCAGATCAATGGTGTAGACATGACAGAGGCCAGACATGACCAGGCAGTAGCGCTCCTTACCGGCACCTCCCCCACTATCGACCTCCTGGTGGAGCGAGACCCCAACGCCCCGCGCTCGCCGGGCCTGTCCCGGCAGCGGGCCCACTCCCCGCCGCCCCCGGAGCCGTCCGACTCGCCCGACCAGGACGAAGAGGGCCTGCAGGGAAACCACCTGGGCCGCATGGAGGATGAGTACCCCATCGAGGTAAGGGGCGGGGACACCTAGAAACTGGATCTTGCAGTACTGATTAGCTGCTTAATATATCATTTTTTTTTTCCATTTGGCGATACTTGCTGCTGTCCAGTTTGAAAGTGGATGGTGCATGGTATGAAAATGAATCGTGTAATGGTTGTAGAGTAAATCAGTGTTCCCGAAACAGTTTTTCCAGTTTCATCTACTTGATCGTTTCTACAAAAAAATATGGAAAATGATGCTGTCAGGTGGAAACCCAGATATGGTCTTTTTTTTTTTTCCAGAATATGAACCAGTTCGGTATACAGCTCTGTCCCCATGTCATTTTTATATTAGTATTTGTAATTTATTAAAAATCTCTCTCTAAATTCTCTTGTTGTAAAACGCGGCCTTTTGTTTACCTCTCAGGGGCAGTGCGGCATTACGTCCCCTCGAGATTGGGGGACGGGGGTTTATTGGGATAGTGTGTTCTTGTTAATGAGCAATAGTATATCATAATAATAATTCCAACTTGAAGAACGTGCTTTAGCTACACAAGATTTTTTTTTTTTGTTTTAATTTACCATAATGGCATGATTTGGAAAACCAGAGAATTCCACCTGACAGTGACCAAACACAGGCTGAATTAGGTTGGGAACCACTCGAGTAAACATTGAAACAACTATTGCTGTTTAATCATTAAAAACTCCTAAAGCAGGGTACACACATACCAATTTTCATTGTTTCGGCTAATTTCTAAACTGTGTGCTTACTTCTCCAACAGCATGTGAAGCCATCAAATGCACAAGAGTATCTGATGTAGTACCAAGCCTGACCTGAAAGAGGCAGTATGGTGCCACAAGGCAAGAAATGAGTAGTAGAAGCAGCAACAGAAGAAGCTAGGCTATCTGTTACCTTATTTGCTAACTACAGCATATTAAACAGTTTTACGATGAGTAAATTCATCAAAATGCTACAATATTTGGTATTTGTCTACCCTGCTTTGATGGCAACGGTGGGAAAATGCTTCAATCTGCCCTGATTGTTGTGTACTCTGCTTTAGCAAAAACAGTAGAAACAACAACATATAGAATCCTTTACATCCTCTAATACGGTAGACGCGGATGTGACATTTTCCGATTTTTTTTACGGTGATGCAAACGATCTGCTCGGACAGGAAGTGACGCTTGTCAAGTCGGGGGGTCCCCTCGGCCTAAGCATCGTTGGGGGAAGCGACCACGCTAGCCACCCCTTCGGCATTAATGAACCTGGAGTGTTCATTTCCAAGGTGAACCAATTATTTTTTTTTTCACATTCCAAAACGCAGAATATCTAAATATCACACACAAACCCTCAAACCAGTAATCAGCCCATGCCAACTTGGAAGCCTCCAAATTGTCTAGGTACGAATGTTACCGTGAACATTGGCCATTACAGGTGATCCCTCACGGTTTGGCGTGCGAGAGCGGCTTGCGTGTGGGCGACCGCATCCTGGAGGTGAACGGAATGGACCTGCGGCACGCCACGCACCAGGAAGCCGTGCGGGCGCTGCTGGCCAACAAGCAGGAGATCCAGATGCTGGTGCGCAGAGATCCTTCGCCGCCCGGGATGCAGGTCGGTGCCGCCGCGAGCCGGGCCAAGCGGAGCAGCGCCGCAGGTGCTAACGGAAATCTTTTCATATATTTTTTTTAGGAAATAGTCATCTATAAGCAGCCAGGAGAGAAACTGGGGATAAGTATACGCGGAGGAGCCAAAGGCCACGCAGGAAATCCTTTTGACCCCACTGATGAGGGCATCTTCATATCTAAGGTTTTTTTTCTTCTGTTTTGTTTTTTTTTCGAATGTAAAATTTGTTTTCAGTTGCGTTATCATACAGTTTGTCTTTCTCCTTTGAAAACAGGTGAGCTCGAGCGGCGCGGCGGCCCGGGACAGCCGTCTGCAGGTGGGCATGCGCATCCTGGAGGTGAACAACCACAGCCTGCTGGGCATGACGCACACGGAGGCCGTGCGAGTGCTGCGCGCCGTGGGCGACTCGCTGCTCATGCTGGTGTGCGACGGCTTCGACCCGCGCGAAGTGCCCGCCGCCGAGCACGCTCCCAACCAGGAACCTTACGTTAGTACAGAACCTTCTACATTTGCTTGGACTGCTCGGAGCCCGCGGGCTGAACCCAACATGTGTCCCCAGGCGTCCCCGGGTATCATCGCCAACCCTTTTGCGTCAGGCATCGTCCGAAAGAACAGTATGGAGAGCATCTCTTCTATAGACAGAGACCTGAGCCCAGAGGAGATGGACATCATGCAGAAGGTACCGTCACAAATTGGAACTTGATTACTCCGTGAGTTGACAACTGCCTCGAGCGCGTTCGACACTGCCGAGGCCTTGGCTGACCGTCCACAATGTAGGAAATCTGGAACTTAACGTGCAACAAATATATGATTCAAAATAATTTGAGAAAATTAACCCAATAAAATGTCCAGAATTAAGGTAAAATACCTAAAATCATTTTTTACTTGAGTACTAAAGCACCGAAGGTAATCAAGTACTTTAGGGACTAAAATGACTACGGCAATTTTACTTTACTTTAGTAAAGTAATAAAAGTACCTCACGTCATTGATTACTTAAGGCACGAATTACTAAAATTATTACCTAAAATTATCTCTGACTTTTGGTACTAAACTCACTAAAGTAATTCATTACTTTAGAATCTAAAGTAATGCATGTGATCAATGTAATCAATTGTAATAATCCTACCCTAAAGTGACTTAAGTACTTGACTACTTTAGCATCTAAACTTTAGATTGTAATAATCCTACACTAAAGTGACTTAAGTACTTGACTACTTTAAAGTAGTCAAGTACTTAAGTCACTTTAGTGCAGGATTATTACAATTGATTACTTTAGGTACAAAGTACTAATGTAATCAATTACTTTTGAGTACCAAAAGTAACAAATTTGTTTGGTAACTGATAACTGCAGTACTTAGTTTATTTGGTAGCAGACATTATTAGACACTACTTTAGCTAAACTCTAGCAACAATTTTAATAGCGAACATAATATATGTCTTTGAATGTGTTAATAATGGGACGTGGCCTTAGCATAAGTCACTAGCAAGTTGTTTCGGGAAACCAGGAAGTCATTAGCATGCATTGCAAGGGGCGACCCTTAACAGTAGTTTTTGCCAGTCATCAACATACCGGGAATGGCTTTGGCGCGGCCAAGTGGAGGCGTGAATCAAATGTTTTTGTTCAGCGTTTTTTTTTTTTTTTTTTTGGGGGGGGGGGGGGGGGGATGCGCGCGGCCCCGGCAGCAATTCAGCAGCCTCGAAAGCACCATCGCACCCGTTTAATTTAGTGCGAAGGCGTGGTGAAGTGAATGGAACTGCGGCGCACTTAAAAGCCAGCGCTAAAGGGGGCCCGCTTTCGCTCTTCTTCAGGAGTCGGAGATGGTGAGGGAGGCGTCCCAGTGGGAGAAAGAAGAGATGGAGAAAGTGGTGAGTTGCTTTACCGTGACGTGTCGTAGGAAAGTAACTGCCTGTTCTTTAAAATACTTTTACCTTACTTTGCTCTTTAGCATAGGGAAATTTATTGTGTAATATCATCCGGAGACAGCGCCTGTTCATTTGTGTCCACTATAGTGGACATTTGTTTTTGAGCTGTAGCTTCGGACTCTTTCAAGGTAGCCTACTAAGTCCTAGTGTCCTCAGAAGAGGTCATCCCGGCCTTTCTTGTGATGTGTCATACGTTTGAGTGGATGCAATTCACATTGCTGTCATGTGGGGACAAAATGGACGCGACATTGGACACAAATGAAGAGGCGGGAGGTTCTTTGTATTTTTTTTGGTTTGCTCTTGACCTTATTCAGCGTGAGACATTTTCTGACCCTCCTTTACCGCAATACGCGAAACTAGATTAATCAACGATAAAAGATATGTCAAATTACGTCTTTGGGATTGAATGAGTTTGTCACAGAATTTCCTGAACTCTATTTGCTAATTCATTGGAGATTCATATGTTCTGTGAGGAGTCACTTCACATAGAAATCATTCCTACTTTTTCATTCATTTAGCACCAGAACTAAAATTATTTATATTATTGAAGAAATTCATAATTTGGCAAATTGATTTACCTTCAACATGTCCCCCCAAGATTCCCCCCAAAATTGTCCATGTTTTGATTCTTGAAAACAATTGCCAAATGAATATAAATGTTATATTCAGAGTATTTCCTTAATTTTATAGCGTCTCCCAAAAATTAATGTCGGCTTTGGGAAATTCAATCATAATTCACCAATCAAAACATCCGAATTCATAGGGTTTTTTTTTTTTTCCCCTCCAAAATTCTGATGTATTATTTGAAGAATCGTCAAAGAGAGAACGTCAAATTTGTACTCTGGGTAAAAAAGTGATATCGAAAATCCCAAGACGTTACCGTGGTTTGCCGTCACAATTTTGTAGTTTTGCATTACAGTACACAGAAAACCTTGTGCCAATATTTTTTAAATATTTTAAAATAGGGAGTTACTGTCTGCGATATCCCACCTCGCATGCTTTTTCTGCTCCCACCCAAAGTGAACGAATGATTCTATACTTTCCTGTTTTTTTTTTTTTTGTTTTCTTGTCTCTCTCCCGCTCTGTCCTTTTTGGTCACGCGTGAAATCCTCCATCTTTCAATCTGTGCCACCGCTTTTTTTTTTCCTCTTGCTTTTACTGTCGTTTCATCTTCCATCCAAATGTGCGTGTACGTGTATTTCCTCCTTCCGCACTGTCCTCCTCCTCCTCCGTGTCTGGCTTGAAGGAGCGAATGCGCTTGGAGCGAGAGGAGGCAACCCGCCTGCTTGAAGAGGAGACCGAGGTGAGACAATCCCGGAGGCTGCTTAGCGTAAAGCGCGCCAAAGATTTGACCCATGATTACAATATCAGTCGTGTAAACGCTTAATAACTTTTCGTACTCATTCCAAAGTGAAAAATCCTACAAAAGGAAATCCGACAAATCATTTTCACACGCCCCAGAATTTTTTTGCCCGCACAAAATTGATTATTTTCCTCTGAAAACAAACCCAAATGAAAAACAAAAAATTGGTGTAGTGATAAAAAATTGAAAAAAAATGATATAAAAATCATATAAAATCATATAAAATCAAAATAAAATCAAATAAAATTAAGACGTACGATATAATAATGTACATACTGTATATTAATGAAAAACACGCAGAGCTAAAAATAAAAAAAAAGCATAACAGACAAACAAAACATTTTTCGATATCGAAAAAAATTAAATAATGAAAAAATGGACAATAAACAAAAGATTTATACAAGGCTCAATAAGTGGTAAAAAAAAAGCAATGTACAAAAAACCTTAAAAATAAAATACATGAACTCATACAGTATGTTAATAAAAAACAAAAATGTTTAACTAAAATCCACAAATGAAAAAATTAGCTGGAAAAACAAACATGAACAAAGGAAGACAGATTATAAATCAGAAAAGTATAAACAATAAAACAAAAACAGTGTACAAAACCAACATAAAATAAAATAATAACAAAATTGTGAACTAAAAATCATAAACAAAAATACAATAAAAAGACATACAGTATAAAAATGAAAAAAAAAAACAAAAGACGTGAACAAAAAAATCATTAAAAAAATGAAATGAAAGAACAGGAAAAGACAGTTTTATAAATAAAAAAAGAAATAATAGAACAAATGAAAAACTGTACAATTAACAAAACTAAGACAAAAATTAAAGTACAATAAATTGAGAAAAACACAAAACAAAAAAATAATAAATGAAAAAAAACATCTCGACAGATTTTACTTATTTTTGGAGCTTAACTTAAACGGCGGAACATCGTATTTGATAACAACTTTCCCATTTTGCCAAATTCTGATTAATCCATCTACAAAACGTTCAAGATTTTTTGTTTTGCTTTCGGTGAGGACGTTTCCAAATACTCCGGAGCCTCGCTCTGTACATTCCCATTATTTATTGTTATTTATTAAAAAAAAAAAAAACACATTTTCCTTCTTTTTTTTTCTGCATAGAACATCCAGACCGGACCTTTAAAACTGGACTACAAAACCCTCGCAGCGCTGCCCACCACCAGCCTACAGAAAATCAACAGGGTAAGTCGCAGAACCTTTTTCAATCCCGTCCGCCATTTGTCCCCTGACGGAAGCGTCCCCCGCCGACCTTGGACCTACCCCGCCCCTACCAAGGACGCATCCCCCTTTTTAGGGATTTCTAAAACTAAAGGCACACAAAGCTTCGCCCGACATGTGTGTGACACGGAGAGGTGGCAAGATTGGGGGATGGGGGGGCCAGGGGGGGGGGGGGGGGGGGGGGGGCAGGACAGCTGGCCCCCTCTTGTGATATTTTAAACTCGCATCTGGCACTCAAGTGGACGCCGAGACAGTTCCCGTTCGGGCTTTCGGTTTGACTTCCAAAGAGGACTGTCTTTGACTTGGACGGGCAGTAGGTAGGAAAATGTCGCTTCCTTTGATAGACATACAGTCACCTTTTTTTTTTTTTTTAATATACCAAAAATCATACCAGTTGGTTTCAGATTTTGCCATGATGTCATGGCCGGGGTTAAGAATCTCACGATTCGCCTGCTTGCGATAGAATTCAGATTTTGGGTTATGGTCCAATGATTTGCGATTGATTCAAATGTTCTATTGATTTCAGTAAGCCGTTAAAATAAATCAAATTAACCGACAAACCGATTGATAGTTAAATTAATCTGCAACTGTTTGAATCGTCCAAAAATTGTTTAGAACTTAAAATAGTTCTCTGGTTATACTCTCTCAAAAGTAATTATTGATTTGTTTTTTTTTTTTTTTTCACTTAAAGAAACAAACATATTATCTTTTTAAGACATTTTACTTGGTAAAACAATGACCGAAATACTGTCATTGTTTGGTGTTAACAAAAACAATAAACAATAATTGGTTTATAATAACACCTGTTAATAATAGCAGATTTTAAAATTATGACTGGCCTAGCAAACGGATGAGTTTTCAATATATTTGATTTCACTTCAGTTAATACGTTTCTCCAGCATGTTTGAGTTTTACTTTTTTTTACTTACTTTCCCTCACTATAATACAATCATAATACAATACGTACAGTATGATAAACGAAAAAGCATGTCTAAAAAAATGAAAAGCACAAATAAAGAAACCACGACAAAAAAAAGGAACGGATCCCCAGTGATAAACCCGGGTTTACTGTATTGCTAATTTTATATTTGCTGCACTGAGTCATTCACATCTCGGAAGGTGCCGAAGTGTCTCGCTACTCCGATAAATTGGTTATTTATGGCACTTGTCGAAAGGCTCAGTCAGTCTTGAACGACGACATCACGATGCGCTCGCTCCCTTTTGACTTTAAACAAGCAGCGGTTCGGCAACAACTCACACTTGTTCTTAAAGAAATTCGGTTCCGATCAAACGATACGTTACACAATGCCAAGCTCCATTGACAGGCTAATGTTCGCGTCTCTCGTTGCAGTTTTAGGAGCAAAAGGTATTTGAACACAAATGGTGGAGCAACAAATGTAGATGCCAAACTCTACCGGGAGGCTAACATTAGCATCATCAGTTGCGGTTTTAGTAACAAAAGATACATTGGAGTAACAAATGTTGATGCCAAATTCTATTGACAGGTTAGCGTTAGCATCGCTAATTGGAGTTTTAGAAGCAACAGGTATTTGAACAAAAACGGTGGAGCAACACATCTAGACAGATAACACTCACAAGCATATATTATTTATCTTCTTTGAAAAATGACAGCTCCATTTACGGAATTGGAAGAAACAGGACTTTCAAAGTCTTCTCGCTTCCTGTTTTTCCATCCTTTTGGCTTTCTTTTCTCCCCGTTCAGTTCTCTCCGAGTCTAAGTCCAACCACCCCCATGGAGACCCCCCTGCAAGTCCAGTACGCCCCCCCGTTAGAGCCTCTGGGCTTCAGCCGCCCCCCGACCCCCCACGCGGAGCCGGCGTCCTCCCCAAGTTTGCTCTCCCCGAAAGAAGGCGGCGCGAGCTCGGCGGCGACTCTGAGTTTATCCGAGGAAAGCCAGGAGCCTCTGGTGGACTCGCAGCCCATTTGCTTCAAGGAGAACCCCTTTTTAGTGGCCAACCGCAAAGGCAAGGGTCTGCCGCCCGGCCAGCAGATCCTCTCGGGACCGCCGGTGGGCTACGGGAAGCGGGGCCAACTTCAGCCTTGGTTGTTCAGCAAGGCAAGACCCGAGCTCGCATGTTGTGTGACGGCCGCTTTGAAAGACGCAAATGCGCCGCGTACGGGAGGCGGCATGCCCCGCGGCGGACTCGTGCTCACCCCTCGGTCAAGGCCGGCCGGAATGCGCGCGGCGACAGCTGCGGCCGACCGCTCCTATTGCCGCCGAGCCCTGAAAGACCCGCTCGAGTCGTGCGTGTCATTCGCCCGCCTGGATTTCGCCGGATGAGACTAACCGATGAATGGCCGTGTCCGCTCGCGTTAGTGTGTCCTCCCGTTGACTGGAAAAGGAGCGGACCGATCTCATTGGTGTGCAAATTCCCTCTAATTCGCTCTTAGGTTGCGACGAGTAGAAATGTTTTAAAACGAGCGGTGTGTTATAAAAGGGGGATGTGAAGGTTTTTCGGGGGGCACGTTGGATTTGAAGAGCAAATCTAATTTCATGCTTTTTAAATGACCGGAACGGTGCATTTTCCTTTCAAATTAAGAGTAAATGAATTAGAATATGGGGGAAGTTATTGCTCAATTGTCTTGTAATGACGAAATGTTGTATGCCATTAACTTTGAACCCTTTCGCTACCGTCATTGGTGACGCAATTTTCCGACAGGCAAGCCAGAAAGTCCTAAATATCCCTAGAGAATACAAATCTGGTTTTTAATCTTTTTTAATCTCCATGGACTAATGTTACTGCAGAAGCATGTGCCACTTCATTTAGAGATAAGTTAGCATGGCATCGACGACAGGAGAAAAACAATACAAGCTCAAAAACAATAATAGTTTCAGTTCAATATGTGTCTTTTCATTTTCCAGACTCCTTCATCTGATTACACCAGAACCGAAAGTCCAATCAGAGAAGCCTCCTACTCTCCGACCATCCAACCGGTGAGCAAAAAAAAAAAAAAAAAAGACTGTTTAGTATCGTAAGGCAATTCTAAAAAAAACAACACAACCATTCATTGTAAGACGTTTTATTACAAAAAAGTGTTTTTTTTTTTTCCCTGAAAAATCAACCATCCACTTCATTAGCATTCACTTCCTGATTTTTTTCATTTGTGAGTTTCTTTTTGACTTTATACACCCACTTCCCCCCCCCCCCTTAGACCAGCCACCCCTCTTCCGACAGCCCCCCGCGTTCCGGCAGGGAAACCCGCTTCGTAAGTGGGATGATCAGAATGGCTTGTTTGCTCTTTTTTTTTTTCTCTCAGAAGTCTGTTGTTTAAACATGACGCATGGGACTGATACTGGCCGGATGCACTTACTCGAGATACTACAGTGTTGCTTTTAGATACTTGGAGTAGTAGTAGAAATCTATTGGTTGATGTCTGCATGGCTATTGTGGCGCCCTCCGGTGGCCGAGGTGACCACAACAGAAGGAGCGACACTCGAAATTGCAATGCAGCATAAAATCATGATGCACATAAATGTTATTCATGATTTACTATTTAATTCTATAAGCAGTTATGTTTAATTCATTATGGGTTTTTTTTAAATATAGATAAGTGAAACCCCTGATTTAAAGTGAAGAATTCTGAAATAAAAATCTGAATATTGTCAAAATATGTAAACGTGCGAACCGAAAAAATGAGGTTTTTATCATTTTTTAATAAGTAAACTTGGCCTGCATTTACCCCCCCCAACGGCGCCCCTTTCACGACCCCTCCTGTTTTCTTTCATAGGCCAGCATTCATTTCACCTCCACCCCCAACAACAAGGACCACAGCCCATCCTCAGTGAGTGTCAAGTTTTGGTAGAAAACGGCGTCCAGTTCTTGCCTGAGTGGCTTTTTGTGTCCGCAGACGCGACCGGGCGCCATCTTGCCTGTGGGGCGCGTTCGAGCCAGCGGCTCCCCGGACGGCCTGAGCCCCGCCTCCTTCCAGCATGGCCCCTCCCCCTTCAACTCTCAGACCTCTGTAAGACCCCTCACCTCCACGTAGGGCTGCATACTGTATACGAGTAGACGTTCGGCGTTTTTTTCCGTATCCTTGATATCCTTTGCGCAAGTACGCCAAAACCTCAACAGTCACATTTTTTACTATCGAAATAATTTTATGAATTAGAATAAAGGAAAATTGCCACAAACTCATTCACTTACATTGACAAAGATACATACTTCTAAGATCCATTTTAACTGGACGGCTATTTAAGTCTGAATGACTTATTTTTTCGGATGAGTTAAATGTATGCTATATATCTATGTTTTAAATTATGTAATTGTATTTTTTGTATCATAAGTATTAGTGGTATCAGGAGTATTGAACATCCTTGCACTAGTAAAATCAACAATATAATTATAACAATAATAAAATGTATCTTCTATGGAAAAAATTCTCATTTTAAGATTATTTTAAGAAAGCTAATTTTAAATTAAAATGTCATAATTCATTATATTTGGAAAACGTGAATTTTTAAAAAAGATTTTTGTACCAAAATAACTTGATTTTTTTTTTTTTTCTGAAAACTGAAGAAATAACTCAGGCAAGTATGACCATATGACCGAGGATATATAAAACCAGGAATATAAACGCATACAAAAAGAATATTAATGAATCAAACGCAACACTATTGAAATGAATACCTAGGGGAAAAAAAACACAGACCCTAAGGTGGATATCAAGCATATCGTATAAACGTTGAAAGGATTTTCCATTCCTACACCTCTCTCGTAATGGAGGTGCAGGTCTCGCCAAAAAACGTACTATGACCAACCAAAGAAAAAGGGAGACTTGAATCCGTATATGCCTTCATTTTTCTGATTTCTTATGTATGTCCAAAGTCTTCCTGTTTTGAGCTTTGCAAGCCCTACCGTCTTGTCTTTTTTCCGGCATACCCCCCCCCCCCCCCCCCTCCTCCCCGTCCTCCACACGCACAACCAGCCGCCATACCGTTCACCCGTCCGCTCTCACATTCGACCGGGATAGCGTTTTCATCGTCTACCCTCTCGTTTGTCTGTCATCCCCGCCTCCTCTTCTTCCCCTCGGCTCCTTCGCCATGCCCCCGCCCCCGCCCCCTCCCTGCAGCCTCGCGCCCCCTCCCCCACCTCGCACTACGAGTTGCCCATGAACGCCAAGCAGGCGTACAAGGCGTTTGCCGCCGTGCCTCGCTCGCTGGCGGCGCTGGAGCAGGAGCAGGTAGGCCGGGTGGCGCGTCGCCACGGTAACGCATGCCGCTGCCCTTCACCGTACCCGCCGCCTCCCGGAGGCGCCTGTGACGTGCCGTGACGCCGAATGCAATTATCTTTCCCCGCTTGCCGTGTTCTACTCGTCCGATTCATCCTGTCCGCTCTCCTGTTGCACGTGCACTGATGTCCGTTTCGCTTTTTATACGTGATGGGACGAGTCACAAATCCCGCGAGGCGAGACGTCTCCCGAGTCCGCATTGAGACGAGACAGGATTTGGGCACATCTTCTTGTGTAAAATAATGTCCAGTTTTCAATTTTTTCTTTTTACGGAGCAGACCGCAAGAAAATTGTGTGATCAGTAGCAACGGGAACTGTGTCACGATATGAGCATCGAAGTGTGCATTTTTGATTTAAGTCTACTAAACCGCCTCTGAAAAGTAATCCTGCTGCTCCGAGCTAGCAGTTAATTTATGCTAAATACTGTGCTAAACGCTGGCAACAGGCACCATACAATCAAATATCAGTGGAATCAAGTCATGTTTGTGTTTGAATGGAAATAGATCTCATACTTTGTAGGGACGAAAAATCTCCTTGCGTTTTAATTCGGTGACATCTTCTTGTACGTGATCTCCTCCCATCTCTCATATGCTACAGTCAAAACTTTTTGGGGAATTGGTGTGAAATTTAGTGATTTGGACATTCCGAAAATTAGAGATCAAAGTTTAATTGTAGAAAATGTGTTATTTCTTCCTGAAATTTCACCTGAAAACCAAAGCTTTTTGTGTGGCGTATACTGTATGTGCCTGCTCCATATCAGCCTGTCCTTCGTTGTCTTTTTATTTTGCACAACTAATTGGTTTCTCTCTCCGTCCATTAGGACTCATATGGTTTGAGGAACAATTTCCATCTCAAGCAGCCTTCTCCAGAGGTGAGCTGATGCATAGGAAGTTTCTTCTGAAATGTGTACAGTGATTTTTGCAGCCACAAGGAGATGATTCCTCGCCTCGTGCAGCCAATCAGATCAGGCGGCAAGGCTTGTTTTTTTTTTTTTTATAATGTATATTATGGCGGAAAAAGTTCAAATAAACAAAAAAAAAATACTGGAGATGGAAAGAAAACAGCATAATAATTATGATAGATGAAAAAGCACTTATAGTAAACTTGCTGTAAATGGAAAAATATATAGAAAAAACAAAACCACGTATAATATACTGTAAAAAATGTACTGTAGAAGAAATAAAGAAGAAAATGCAGGCAAAAAATTATGATTCAAAAAAATTATGAAAACATCAGACAACACTGTGTAAATAAAATACATTTATACACATAGCTAGAGAGACAGAAAAAAACATCCTCTACTCAGGTATTTTTTGTAACGTAATCTGTCTTTCTTTTAAAAAAAATATATTTAGCATTTAGTAGTTGTTGTGATACGTGTTTAACAAGGTTTCTACAAGTACCATTTAATTGTAATATCATGCTTTTTAATGCCACAATGTGAGCTGCTTTTCTTTTCAAATTGAGAGAAAAGCATTTGGAAGATGAAGTAACTCCTTTGCAAAACGTGGTGTGCCGTTATTTTGTTAACTTTTTCGATGCACATTGTCTTTAGTCTCGCCATTTTCCACTAGTTAAAAAAAAATAGATGAAGTTCCTGGTTAGGGGGTACTCGGCTGAAAAATGATTTCACAGGGGGTGGAGAACCACCGTGCCACGATTGGTGTCCTGAACAAACGGAAAAATTCATCTTCCCCAAAAGATTTGCGGGGAGATGGCACAGGACGGCGGCAAAGCACTACTTTTACCCCGCCTTGTGACAGCCCTTGTGGCCCTTTCAGCCAGAGTTGAACAACGAGGTGTTTGACGACGGGGCGGAGGGTCAGGGGGGCGCCGACGGGGCAGCGGCCATTAAGGCGGCCCCTCGCTCCGCGCTCCCGCCCGATCGTTGGGAGTATACCAATATGGCCGCCGTGCCTCGCATCTCCAGGCCGTCCCTGGACACGCAGGTAGCCGCCGCCTCCGGCAGCCCTCGCTTCCGCGGCGTGCCGGGTCTGACGGGTGGCGGGCTCCGAGCTGCGATCCCTCGGTGGCGCCGGGTTTCTATCCAGTTTGCTCCTCTGACGCTCCACCTTTCGAATCCCGCCCCATCGACGTCTCCCGCCGCGTCGTCCCGCGGCTCCGGTGATAATTCCCGCGTCCCTACACCCGCAGAGTCCGTCGCCCGGCGGCAAGGACAGCCCCGAGCAGCGCTCCTTCCGGGATCGGCAGAAGTACTTTGAGATCGACGTGAAGCAGCAGACGCCCGACAAGCCCAAACCTCGCGTCTCGCTGGTCGGCGAAGACGACCTCAAGAAGATGAGGGAGGAGGAAGGTTGGTAATTGCACCCTGCTAGTTTTTAGGGGTTGTAATTCCATTATCAACCTGTAGATGGCGGTAGATAACTTTGCCTTGGTTTGGAAGAAAACATAACAGGAAGTACCATAATTCCCCCAAATATAAGACTCACCGGTTTAAAAAAAAAAAAAAAGCGGTTCAAATTCTGGTCATTTCTCTGTTAGCGTGTATAATACACGCAGTGTAAAAAATTACAGCAAAACAGTAAAAATCTAATCTTTTCTAAACTCGACATATTTTTATGTGTTCATATCCCTAAACTATATATTTGTTGCGCGTTAAGTTAAGCAGGTTTCAGATTTCCCACACTGTGAGTGGTCAGTGAACGCTTCACCACTGGAATCTTGAATGTGCTCAAAGCCTTTAGGCCTTTAATGAGCCTTTAGGCGCTAGAGTTTTTTCTCATATTTTTCTATTTCATTATTTGAAAAAAGATGCACCATAGATAGATAATGGTGAGAGAGAAAAAAACTCAAAATACTAATACTACTAATACTAATACCTGTAATAACTTTGTCCGTCAACCCTTGAAAATACACTGTGTTGAAAATGCTATGAAAACATGCGCAGGAAACTTTTCAATAACATTTGACTTGTGCTTGGACGCAGAACGTAAATTTGAGCAGCGAGCACGTGAATACCTGCTGGACGAAGAGGACGAGGACGACGAGGAGGATCTTGCCAAGCACGTGGCGCAGATGAAGGTGACGGGCAAGGTGCTGCTGGACGGAGTAGAGTACGACGTGGAGCCCGTGTCCACGCCCCCCAGCTACTGCGCAAGTTCCCGGTATAAACACGTTTACATGTATATTATTATATTCAACTTTTATAGTGTACATTAGACGTATATTTAACATTTA
Source organism: Hippichthys cyanospilos (assembly GCF_059441005.1). NCBI lineage: Eukaryota > Metazoa > Chordata > Actinopteri > Syngnathiformes > Syngnathidae > Hippichthys > Hippichthys cyanospilos. The sequence continues at coordinate 13,564,625 of NC_142387.1, forward strand.
GTTGATCTGTTATTAGGCCTGGGACGATAGCTCATACGATGAGATCTCGCTTAACAAAAACCTTACCAAATCATGCTTATTTACTTTGACATCTTATTACCGGAGTTTAGTGCGGCTTTGAGCATAAATTAGCCACCGGCTAGCAGCGCTCGAGCGCCCCTAAGAGCTGAGCAATTACTTTTCCGAGGCACTTGAATCGACATAAATCTCAACTTGACATCTTCGTCTCGTCTTGTTCTCGTGGACTTACATTTGTGAGACATCTTGTCTCGTGGGGTTTGTGTCGCATTCCATCCCTGTCTATTATAAAAATGGGACATCTTTTTGTCCGTACTGAAATTAGGCAAACGTCTGACCTAAGATATAATGGTGGTTCACTCGTATTTAAAACATTTACGTATTCACTGCACTTGATAGCTACGGATATCCAAGATGGGGCTTGCAGTTAGAAAGTAGTGTATTTTTCAGACGCAACTTTTTTTCTCATGATTTGAGCCCTTATATCCCAGTTCAGTTTTGCCGACATGAGACAGTCCACCGGTAAAGCAAATGCGTGTATCTCCCGGTGTCAATTTATGGAACAACTATGAACTAAGATGTGAATCAATGGCTCTGCTCAAAAAAAGAGTTAAAATGCATGGTATTAAAAATAAAGAAGTTATATATAACCTGTTCGGCTTCTAGTCGGAAAAACGCGGCGCTCGATTTGATTCTCGTTGCGATTGTCCCCGCAGGCCTTCGTCGGTGGACAGTAAGGGAGATATGGCGAGGAATTCTTCGGATGGCAGCTTCAGACAGGAGCAGCGGCCCAATTCCATGACAGGGTAGGGAAAACGCTCAATCCGCAGGTTTTGCCAAAAATGTCCTCATGCGCTCCCTGTGACCCCCACCCCGCCCCAGCCTGATCCCCGCGTACGCCAGCGACTCGGCGGCTCCCATCCGCACGGCCAAAGCCGAGCGGCGGCACCAGGAGAGGCTCCGCATGCAGAGTCCGGAGCTGGCGGCGGCGCCGGACAAGGACCTCTCCCCCGCCGAGAAGCGGGCCCTGGAGGCGGAGAAAAGAGCCATGTGGAGAGCCGCACGGTAAACGCTCGCCGGGATTCCCTCCGTCATTTCTTACCGGTCATCTCCCGTATTTGCAGTTTCCGTTTCTTCTTCCTTTGGTTTCTCCGCTAGTCAAAGAAAAACCCGACCGCAGCGGTGCCTGAAAATACACTCAGACTTCTGAGTGGTGATCCGGCTCACTGAGAATTCTCTGGATTTCTGATTTTAAAGTCAGATTTTTGACCTTAAAGTCACGATTGGAAATTTTAAAAGTCCAAAAATTGCTTCAAAATTGAGGCAGATATGTACAGCATTTAAATATTTCACATAGGATGTTTTTTTTTATTATAAAAATTACATTTATAGCTGAAATGCAGAGGTAAAAAGTATATATATTTTTTTTTAACTCAAGACTTTTAGGGCCGTCTGCGGAAAACACGGTAAGCACATAAGTCAAGGAAGGCACCACCGCTCTCGTGGTTCTTCACTATTTGCGGCAGTTTTCCCTCTTTTTCCAGTTTCCTCTTTTTGTGTGTCTTCCTGTGTCCCGGCGATCTTTCCTTCTTCCCACTCGGTCTTCGTCGTACTGGGGGGGCGCAGGCCTTTAGGCTTGGAAGATGATGTTAGGCAGTATGAGCAGGACCTGGCTAAGAGGCTCTACCGGGCTGGAGTGAGGGCCTCTCATGGCACGCCGGCCCCCGCCTCCAATGCTTCCCCCTCCGCCGCCTCCCGGCTCAGGTCTGCGAGCACGGCATCTTGAGGCGCGGGGCTTCTTTTGCTCCCTTTCCGCTCTTGTCTTGCTCCTTGCACGTCTTTTTTTTTTTTTTTACCTCCCCGCCTCATCCGTGTCCTTTTGGTGCTTTGCTGTTCCATTTGTACTAACGCACACTTGCCTGCAGCAAGTTTGTGTGTGAAGGGTCAGCCTACCGGCAGAGTAGGACGTCCTTTTCCTGGAATGCCTTTCTTTCTTGTTGACAGACTTTTTTTATTTTTTTACTCCGGCTCCAACATATGTGCGCCGTGTTTTCAGATAGCGCCACGTCGACAGCACGTCTTAAACTCGGCCTTGTATTGAATCAGAATCGGACATTCGTAATCAACGTTTAACTCTTTTAGTGCCAAGTGTTATCAGAAAAGGAAACCTCAAAGGGCCGGTAGATTTTGCATCTTCACTCACCTTTCAAGGCCAACACAACTGTGTGCTATGTCTATGTAAATATGGGTGCTGCCAAATGAAAGATTGACTTCCATTCTTCAGTTAGAATTGTAGATGTGTTGTAAGTGTGGAAACACTGCCATCCAGTGGTCACAGTTAGCACTAGATTTATATAATGCTTATATAAGGTAAGCATTAGTCAAGGTTGTCAGCTACCCTCCATTAAAAAAATGGATTTGATGAGAATTTTCTTATTATTGTGACTTTTTAAAAAGACGAGAATTCTCGTCCGTGGCACCGAAGGAGTTAACTTGAAAAGCAATGATCAACGTTTTCGCAATTTCTGGATATTAGATTCAGACCTTAGTTTAAAATCCATTAATATAATCATTTGTTAGAGACTAAAAAAAAAAAAAAAAAATCTACACTAATCAATCATGAAAATAACCATTAGCTGCAGACCTAATTGCTATTACAGTTCATATGGTTTTCAATGTGCTCCATATCCAGCTTTTTTAAGTCAAGCCTGCTCAAGCTTTTGTGCAAGTATTTCTCCTCAAGTGTTGTTTTTGTCATGCGTATTCGGTGAGCGGTGACACAGGCAGAATTTTTTGCTTCTGGTGCTGTGTTTACGTGTCTCAGGTCCATTCTTAGCTCAGCATACTGTAAGTCTGCTAGCTTAAGGCTAAACTACAACGTAAAACACCATTCATGAGCTAATGGAAATTAGCACTGCTATTTAAAACCATCATAACCCCCCCCCCCCCCCCCCCCCCCCTCTCCCTTCACTCAAGCAACATCATATTGTCCTTCATAATTTGGGGTACTCAGAAGTTAAGGTACCAAAGTGCTAAAAAAGTCCAAAATTTACAGTGCCTTAAACTTTGATCACAGCAAACCAGGACAAGGAGCACCCAGATTTGAAATGACACCCACCCAAAGGCGCGTGTACATGCGGGGTTTCCAGCCCCGCCCACTTGACACCCGATGCGGGATTTTCTCTCTTGACAGGATGAAATCTCTGGAGCAGGACGCGCTGAAAGCACAGATGGTCATCGCCAAGTCTCGAGACGGGAAGAAACGAAGCACCCTGGACCAGCTGGCGGAGTCACCTTCGCCAGCGCCCACGCCCTCTCCGGCGCCAACGCCCTCGCCCACCCCGATGGAAGGTAGGAAGCTCTTCTTGCACTGTAATTTGATTTTATCCCGTTCTTACAACTTCCTTGTCTCCTAGAGCTCACCAGTCCTCGAGGACTAACCTCCCCCGGTAGGCTGGTAAGTCAAGTCGTTTGAATGAGCCGCCGCTGGCATACACACACAAAATACGACGCTTCCTTGAAATCGATTAATTTTCAAACTAAACAATTATTAGACTGACCGGATTGGCTTCATCGCCGATAGAGTCGCGGCTGGGAAGCCGCACTTGTTTCCTCCCCTCCGCTCCCATCACACCGGGGATGGGACGGGATCTCGTACGACGAAATCTCGCGAGATTTCAACGTCGCGAGATTTCTCGTCCTTGCGCGGCATTTAGCATAATTGATCTGCTCGCAGTCAGATTACTCGGTAATAGGCTTGAATCAAAACGTCGCACTCTGATTTGACATGGTTGCCGTTGCTACTGATCACTTTTGAACATAGCAGACTAAGTCAAATGTGACTTTTGTTGGTCTGACGTCACTTGAAAAAAGAATGTGGGGGGAGAGCTGTCTAAAATCTCACAGCTTAAGCTAAAAAAATGTTGATTATTAAGTGAAATTTAGTTATTTGGTCTACTGTGCCTCTAAATTGATGTTTACAGTTTGTATTTTGATTTTTTTTTTGCAGTCTGTTCAATCAAAATCAAATTTTAAAAATTGGGCATTATTTGTTTGCCAGAATCTCGTCGCGTTCTCGCCGACTCAATCTCGTGAGACATTTCGTCATTTCGTCCCATCCCTATACCACTCGCTTTCACTGCCCCGCCCGCTTCCACACACACAACTATCCCATCCCTCTTTACTGTCCATCCATCCCCCCCCCTCCCCTTCCTCCCCCATCCTGTCTTGCCGTCCTTCTAGTCCCTGTCGTCAAAGAGGTTTGACTACCGCCAGTTTGCCGCCATTCCCTCTTCCAAACCGGTTTACGACATCCAGGTATCGGCTGCACGCTGAGCCTCAGCCCCCAGCCCCCCCCCCCCCCCCCCCCCCCCAAGCTGCCTTCGCGTAACCCTGAGCCCTGCCACGAGTTTGTGGAAATGAAATGAAAGGCTGGGGCTTGTTCTGACACTCACAAAGCATCTTCAGTCTTCACTAATCCATCAGTCTGTTTTGCATCGCGTTGAGGAGGGATAACTTGGCTGAAGCGGGGAGCGTCCTTATTCGGTGCGCTTGTTGGGGGGGGGGGATGCTCGTCTGCCTGCTTTTGGTTTATTCAAACGATGTGGTTGCCTTTTTTATTTTATTTTTTTTTTTTCCACCAAGCCGTACTATTCAGTTCAGTTCACATGCATTTGACTACATGATAGTATAATAGACCATAATAACACAAATAACTGTTCTGCACATTTATATATTGATGAAATTGAAATGAGAGTATTTTGATGACTTTTGAAGAATTTGCATTATGGGAATCCAGGCTAAGCCAATCGTCGAAGTCATTGAAAGGCTTGCAAATGTCATAAGTTGTCCACCCGGTGGTTTTGGGGTGTCAACGCAAACATTATTACTGCACCCCGTTCGCGAGTTGCCATTGATAGGATTCCTGTAAAAATCGTGGGAAATGCATGATAAAACTTTGGGTGTTCAATATGTCCAAAAATGACCATATTTTCCTTTTTTAATGGCAGTAAATGAGCCTGACATGGGCTAAATTTGACATCTTATAGGGTGTACCTCTTGACCTCATAGCAGCGTGGCATATTGAAAGTCGTCATCAAAAAACCTGAGTTGGGTCAACATTTCCCACCGGTTAATATAAAAATTAAGAGTTAGATTTAATTGGGCATAAAGATTAAACAAAAAAATGCAGGAAATGAATTTTAAAATGTTTATGACTCACAAGTTTATATTACGAAAGTGGACGGAACGGAACTGAACTTGGTGGAACCAAAGCCCAAAATGGATCTTTATTTATTTCCGCCAGGTCAATTCGGGTACGTACTTTGACTGGTTGCGCTTTGAGCCAATGACCTTGCATCAATACTGACGAGCTAACCAAACCCCCCCTCCCCCCTCCCTCCCTGAGATGATTGATTTCCTAAATCCAACACACTGCCACTTTGATTTCCTCGCAGTCTCCCGACGCCGTGGACGACATGCAGTACATTGACGACGGCTCGCAGCATCCCGGTGAGTGCACCTCGCTTTTTTTTTTTCACTTTGGGATGATGATGATGATGATGATGATGGGCCCGCACAAGAGGATGAGTGAGAAACGTGTTTCCTGTCCCTTTTTGATTCAGGTGTCTACATGGGATAAGCGCCTCCCAGTGGTAGGAATGTGTCAGTGTGTGTGTAACCGTTTGGGGGTGTCCCGCTTTGCCTTGAAACGCTAACGTGGTAGTTTAGCGGCCTCGCCGGCGTGAAAACAAGCCAAAATAACAGCATACTAACCGAGGAGTTGCAAAGTCAGTGTATAGCGGCGTCCATACTTAATCGTGTGTCTCGTATGGTCAAAAACACCAACGAAAATGTGCTCCTTTACTTTCGCTCCTGATGTATACACACTGACCACCTGGGGGGGCAGTGGAGCAGACTTGAAAAAAAAAAGTTTTTAGTCCCAATTGCAAATGGGTTTGTGCTTGTTTTTTTTTTTGTACACTTAGTTTTTTCTGATTTCTTCTTGATGCCTTCTGACATCATCGCCATCTGCTTTAGCTCCGCCTTTTTTTTTTTTTTAAGCATCGGGGGCCTTTCTCGCTTTCACCGCCGTCGTCTACAACTCGGGACTTTTTCTGCGTGACGAACCGCGCGTGTGCGTATTTCCTCCGTCCTAGGTCCCGCCGCCGGCCCGGAGGCGGAGGTCCCGGTTCCCGCCACCTCGGCCCTGGAAGAGATGGCGCTCTACAGCAACAAGCGCAAGCTGCGACAAGGGCGCCGCAGCTTGGAGACGGCCGTGCCCACGTAACACAACACGCATGGCCAAAACACTACATCTCAAAAAAAAAAACAGTCCAATTTCAAGAGACCAGGACGGTGGTCCCCTCATATACAGCCTTGCCTTCGGTTGCCATGGAGACCACGCTTCCTCCTGCCCGCCTAGCTAACATTCTTTTCTCTGTTTTTTTTTTTTTTTTTTTCCTTAACCTCCCCAAAGAGTAAAAAAAAAAAAGAGAAGTCCTAGCTGTAACTTGTAGGAAAATATTTTGACTAGATTGTAAAATGTCGTTTTTTTGGAGTGTAAATAATAGCAAGAGGACATCTTGCTACCTTCACACGTGCGTACACTGCTGATCTTAAAAAACAAAACAAAAAAACACATCATTGCTACCCTACCATGCAGATTTTAAATCAGTAATTTTGGTTTTTAATCATTTTATGGTATTTTAAACACCATCTAGAGGACGAAGAAATTGCGCAGGTGTTTCATGAGGCTTCGTTTTGCGACCAAATAACTTCTAAAAAAAATACTTGTTTCTCTAAGTATGATTGTTGAGACAGATATTTAAAGAAAAGTAGGCCAATAGTCTCAATTGTTACAGCATGGAATTTTTTTTAATCAAATTTGACCTGAATAGAAAATTATTTGGAAGCTAATTGACCTTTGAATCGGAGAAGACTGGAACACCATTTAGACTTTGCTTTTTGGTACCCCAAAGTCCTGATTTTTTTTTTTCCAGTCACATGGGAGACACACCAAGTAACATTTTCTTTTTTACATAAACGGTACTCCATTTAGATATATATTTTTTAATGTTCTTATCATGGTTTAAGTCGTGTTCTGGCATGCTGTGAAGGTAGCGGATGCTTTATTTTTCTGCCCGAGGGGACTAATTTAATAATCTGACGACACTGAGAGATAATTTTTCTTATCATGGTGTGAATAATGTACAAATATGAATGCGGGCGAGCTAGTGAAAACTGAGCCAATGTGTCGACCAATCGAGCGTCTGGGTTTGGACAGCACGTGTGTCACATATATTTTGTTCATTTTCATGGGAGAAGATCAGTCATCAAAACAAAAATCAAATCAAACCTCTTTGGATGTCATATCGGCTTGTGTATCAAACATTTTGCATAATCACAGTGTCGGGTTTTTTTTTTTTTAGGTCTTTTAATTCTAGTGCTTCAAGTCACGTGCAAGTTTGCTAATAACTCTTTTTCAGTTTACCATAGTGTTTATTTATCAGGTATTTTTTGGGGCATATTTTCTAACGTAATTCGGTTTACTGGCTAACAAATGTGCTAGTTTGTCCTCTTTGACTTTCCATAGTCGGGCCGAACGCTTTTGTGTTGCTGAGCTACGATAGAAAATTAATTTAATTCAAATATGTTGTAGAGTTACTACATTTTATGTTTTGTACACATTTATGTATCTGGGAGAGAAAAAAAAAAAACGCGTTTTTATCTCTGTCCAGACCCAGCTGACAGGTTCCACATTGCATGGGGCTAAAAAAAAAACAACAAGCAAAAGTGCTCTCTGCTATTCCTCTCTGTAAAGACGTACAAATCAATGGTTTAATTTTTATAAATAAACGTTTTAAAGTCATGAACACATATGTCTCCTTGTTTATTGCTGTGACTTTAATGCGGAACTCTAATGGTCACTTTTACTTGATTTGGAACGGTCCTTCGATGACGGCAGCACAAAGTGGAAGCACCCCGAGTCAAGCGAATATTTGACGCATTTATTTAAAAATAATTTATCATCGTCATGCAAATAGTAAGATGAGGAAAACCTGTCTATTACGAAATGGAATAGACGTGTTCTACTCGCGTACACCGGGTTACGTCGCCGGCTTTGGAATGGAATTTTTTTTCAACATTATTGGTTATTTTTATAGAATTCTTTTATTGTTGATATTTATATACTGCTCAGAATACACACACAGGAAAAATACACGTAAAAAATATACTTATAAAAAAGATAAAAAATAACTCATCCGGGTTCACATCCAACTGCTTCCGGGTCACGATGCTGATTTGTCAGATTTCTTGTACGCCGCGCGGCATGCTTGACAGGATAGCTGACGACTCACCCACTGAGCCGAGCAATTTAATTTCTGCATACCAGCCTTTAACGGAACTGAAACGACACAGAAAAAGATCCAAGTGACCCCCGCGTGAGCGTTTATTAGCGGTGGCCCGACTTTTTTTCCGCCTTTCCCTTGCACGGGAACCTTCGGCGTGTGTCATTGCCCCGGCGTGCTTAAAAAAAAGGAAACTAGCGGCTTCTTTTGGAAAATGGCGGATGTGTCAAGTGAGAAGAGCCTGGATGACTTTTTCGCCAAACGGGACAAGAAAAAGAAGAAAGACAAGGGCAAGGCCAAAGAGTCGTCCGCCTCCTCGACGGGCCTGAAAAGGAGCAAGAAGGAGAACGAAAAGGCGTCGAAAGGCGACGGTCAGGATTCCAACATGGATAAGGTAACGTGGACAAGTCGTTTTGTGGGAGCGCTCACTTTTAAGCTCCTTAACAAGTCATTCAAAACTCCAAACTGACATATAAATAATAAGAAAATCAACATTTAAGGAGTCAGTTTGCCGAGAAATTGCTACTAGCCTGTTAGCATATGCTCCTCATGTGACGACCGGCTGTTAGCCACCTTTTAGCTTTAGCTTCTTTAGCCAACACATTGACTAACGACAAGCACTTCGATCGTCATTTAATTTATTTTATTGTCAAATTGTGAAAACTGCTGTCTTTGTATTTGATCACCGAGAGGATAAAAATAAGGGCGAGACGCCGCCATTTTAGTTTTTTAAATCTCCCCGCTCCGCTTTACGACGCTGATCCGTTATTAAGTGTATCTATTCACACTTACAGTAGAGATCGTGCTCGTAAGTTGGAGCGCGCTATACCTTTACTAACGGCGCAATTAAAGAAAATGATTCTGAGTAAAACGCTCGCAGACCTTAACTAGAGGGAAATTCCAATTGACTACAAAAATTGATTATTTGGTAATAATTTAGAACGTTTTGACATCATTTGTCATGGTCTATATTTTATTGGGAACTGACAATCTAATATTAGCAATTAAATCGTCCTGTTAATGTTTGTTTGCAAGGAACAGCAATTCAAATGGGTTCAAACAGTTCAATGGGTCACTTTGAGGGCTTTATTTAATATATTTATGTAGTTAATTTCCGTCTCGAGTGGCAATAATGTCTCTTGGTTAATAGCATTTATATAAAAGTGTGCAAAACTTAGACAGTTTTTTTTTGTTTTAAATAATAATATACTTAGGAGTCTTGTGATCTCACTGACAGAAACAATAATATTCTCAGGTCATTTTGACCTAAAGTGGGTTTATTTATCAATCATTTTGCAAACAGATTTCAAGAAGCATTCATTTTGAATGGAGATGTCGATTACACGCACGCCAAGAGGAAGTCTTGTACTGGAAAAACTGTGTTCGACAATTACTTTGACTTTAGAATGGATCAGTTTGGTCCACGGCATAAAAGGAGGGTTAAAGGGACAGCGTGCAAGATTTAGACCGTTTTTCATTCAAAAGGAATATATTAAATGATTGTAAATTTCAAAAACTTGCAAATGAATGTCTTCCTAACGACCCGCAGTATGTTTTAAATATAATCAAAGGTCTAGTTATCGTTAAATTCTATTATATGAGGGGCGGCACTTCTCTGGAAGCGGCCATCTTTGTTCTAGCTAACGACAATGGTAAATGTATTACCTGCAGCTCCTCCCGCTGGCCGTTATGAAAAACGGTCTAAATCTTCAACACGATCCCTTTAAATATGAGGAAAAATCAGCCCTTTTTGTTTTTGGGCCAGGAGGACGAGGAATGGAAAGAGTTTGAGCAGAAAGAGGTGGACTACAGTGGCCTGAGGCTCCAAGCTATGCAGATAAGGTAACACTCAAGCGCCCCCCTCGGAATTGTTACAACATCTTTTTATTATCATTATAAATATATTAATTTGTTATTTAATCATGTTTTTTGTCCCCCAGCGACGAGAAGGAGGAAGAGGACTACGACGACGAGGAGCAGGATGAGGACGGGGACGTCCTCATCGTTGCCGGCGGCGACAAAATGTCCGGCCCTTGGAACAAGTCCACTTCTGGTCCTGCGCCGGTTGCGCCAGTCGGTGAGTAGTGACCCTTCGCTCGCTAAAACCATCACGTTCGGACAGTATGTTGACCTTCATCAAAAATGGTGCAGTTTTATATAGTTGCGGTTTTCTTTTCGCAGAAGAGGTTGAGACGGCCGAGCCCAAGCAGTCGGGCGTGTACCGTCCCCCGGGGGCCCGCTTTGGCCCGCCCAAACGAGGCCAGAACCAGGGGCCCCCTGAGATCTTCAGCGATACGCAGTTCCCCTCCCTGATGGCCACAGGCAAGCATGTGGAGACACGCAGGTAATCAAAAAATCTAAATGATCATGTAAAGCATCCTCACGCAATTATCATAACACGAATTCATGTGATCCACCAAATGCTGCAATTATTTCCTCATTCGGAGCATGCATCAGAACATTTTTACATCTTTTAGAGCAAGTGAGAAAATTGGGCGCGGTGGTTTGATAAAAGAAAGTGGTTATACATGTCTTCTTTTTTTGAAAGTGTATTTGATACAATCGGGAAAATGCGGGTTAGAAAAAGCATATTTCAAAACCTACAGAAAAGTATATTCTGAGTTTTTGGCAAAAAAAAACAAACATTTACCATTCTTTAAAAAAATATAGATAAATGAAAGGTTTGTTGTAATCAAAAAGATTTCTCACCAAAAATGCGGTTAGATTTGTGACGGACTTTGTCTGTTGGTCGCCAGGGATCGCGAGATAGAGAAGACTTTTGAGGTCGTGAAACACAAGGGCCGCGGTCGAGACGACGGCAACGCCGGCGCCGCCGTCGAGCACTTGCAGCTGGACAACCAGTACGCCGTCCTGGGGGACAAGTAAGACCTGCGCGCCACGCAGCCGCCACCTTTTAGCGCAACCCCTCCTCCCCCCACCACCAACAACCATCAGGGAGGAAGCGCCTGAACTTCGTGTTACTCCACTCGGCGCCCCCTGCTGCACGCATTTAAATCATCACATCTAATGTTCACATGGGGATGGGGGGGCAGCTTCCTGCGGCGAGGACTTTGCGGACTACGTGTGTCTGTGGACTTCATTTGAGGTGATTTTACAAACTTGTGTGGAGGGGGAGGGGGGGGTCTGTATTTCTCCGCCGCCACACGCATGCACAAGGGGAAAGGGGTGTGCTTTCAGGAGTGGGCGGGGGGTTGGAGGTGGACACTACCTCAACCTCATGGATCCCCCCCCCCCCCTTCCTCCAATAAATCCCGCTCCCGTGGCGGCCAAAGGAATACGAGCCGGCGCAAAAATGGGACTCATACACTTCCCTTATAAAGTGGCCTTACGGAGACAAACGGCTCGCTCGTCCCAGTAGCGCGGATGTACTTGAACTCACCGCGTTAGGAGGAAAAGAAGGATGGAAAAAAAAAAGATGTAGTTTGAAAGATCTTGTTTCTCATATCCGCTGTTTAGTTTGGCGGCCGTTTTTTTCTTTATTGTTAGATCAACGCTGGCTTCGCTTACGTTTGGCACCATGCAGAGTAGGAACGGTTCAAATGTAGTTTTGGCCAGCCGACTTCAAATTTACCCGACAATTCACTTCTAGCAGTCATTTGAGCTTTAGTTTTGCAAATTTATTGACAAAGTGTTTGTTGTTGTTTTGTTTTGTTTTCTGGGGGGTCAATTCCATAATGACTACAGTAAGTGCTGGGATATTTGTGCGTGTGCGTGTGCTTGAAGTAGAACAAGAGCCAATTTATCGAATAAAAGTGCTAATCTGGAAAGGTCTTTGTTTTCTGTCTACATCAGGGGTGTCCAAACTTTTTCTTCTGAGGGCTGCATACATAAAAGTAAAAAGATGTAAGGGCTATGTTATTATTTTTTTGGTTAACCTAATTAAACTCTAGCAATCAAGCAAGTTCATTTCATGTTATCTTTACAATGTAGTTATTTCCAAAAATAAACTTATTTCGCACTTTCATCCCTGTCTTCCATCAAACTGTTTCATTACTTTTTTAAATATGTAATGTTGTAAAATTTAAATATGTAGTATATTCCGCAAGCTGCTGATGTATGCGTGGTGGGCCGCAAAGGGCCCCCAGGCCATAGTTTGGACACGCCTGGTCTACATGGATCTTTTAGATTGTGTGAAAACTATTTGGAATTTACTGTTGCAGTTGTGTGAGTTCTTCTTAGCCCAAACAAGTTGACCTATGACCCCAGAACCATGGTGAACGACCTACCCTCATTTTTGGCAGAGCATTACACCACTAATGTACATAGACACAGATGGTCTGGTTAACAACAGCTTTATTCCTTTGGCCGCAAGGAAAATGAAAAGAAAATGTTGGTTTGACGTGGCCGTGTCGAATTGCAATAGGTAATCTTTCAAGCAGATTCAGTAAAAATGTGCTGAATCCGTTTTTGTGTTTTTTTTGTCTATTGGAATCACCAGGAATACAATGTTGGACACAGCTCAACTGGCCCACAAAACAAATAGGAAATTCCACCTGGACTGAATGTGACATTGTCAGCAGGATTCCTTTTAGAAGCTTTGTAAGGCCGTCAAGTGAGGGGAAAAAGGCCAAATATATGTTTTTGTTCTGTATTTTTTTCAGCTATAAATGGCTGTGGGAATGCGCAAATAATTAGGCATGAGAAAAGTTTGTTTAGCTCATGTGAGCAGGACATTTCATGTATGCTGTGTTCGCTAATGCTTATCTGTGCTAGAACATTTAGTTCTCAACAAAACAAGCAACACTCTTCCTTAGCGCCGTATTTAAAAAACGTGACGCTGTTATTTAGACGTGACTGCCATCTAGTGGTAATAATCGCGCATGTGAAACTTTGTTCTAGTTTAGTGCCACTTATTCCCCCCCCCCCCCCCCCCCCCCCCGCCCCCAAACTTTAATCAAAACTTTGTTATTACAACCACATTCGATGTGGTTAAAAAAAAAAAAGATAAATAAATGTACATTCGCGCCACTCTCACTTCCGGACTATTGTGAAGACGTCATCAACCAGCGCCTCAACAGCGTGAGGTTTTAAGTTGAAGTCTATCCTTGACAACGTCGTAGTTTTTGACGGTAAGATGTTTTTACATCACATTTACCTATTGATGTTGAAGTTAGGTTTTTTTTTAGTCGAATTGACGTTTCACTAGAGCTATTCAATATGCATTGACTCTGCCTTGAGCTGTTGCCCCCCTGTAGAGAAATGCTAACTTGTCGGCCATCTTGTATGTGTCATCTGCTCCCCGAATGAATGCAAGTCAACGTGATGACAAAACTCTGAATATGTCGAATTTGACTTTATTGACTTTCATGATTTCACATTACTCCAGCTTCCATCACTCCCCCTCCCCTTGAAATTGCCGCCTCTAGTTCCTATAAGCAGAATTGTTGATTGAACATCAATCAACGGTCTCATGTTTAGCACCTGTTTGTTTGGAGGGAATCCAAGTATACACACACGTACAGGTAAATAGAGTCAACAAAGGCAGACAAAATGTCGTGTTTTCCCTCCAACAAGCATACACCAAAAAAGCATAGTCTACATGGAGATTTATTGTTTTGGAGCTTTGGTGTTTTACACCGTTACAATGGTAGTAGTTGCTCCCCCCCACGCCAAGCCCTCAGTGCGTCTCTTTTCGGCCTTTTTGTAAACAGCAATTGTGCCACCTAGTGGTGGATGGTGGTGTGGATGACGACATGGCCGTCAGGTTGCCCGCCACTAGTCGTCCTTCTCCACGATGACCTCGCCGTGGAGCACTCTCCTCCGCTGCCGGAGCATGTGGAAGAAGAGCTGAGGGAACACTGAACGCAACAGCAAGTCAGTGAAATAACATTTTAACGAATAAAAAAATGTTCAGGTATAGTTAATGCCTTTCAAAACAAAAATTTCCACTCACTGTCAACTGAAAATGACCTCACGTGCTCTCAGTTAACAGCCAATCACGTCTCACCAATATCCTGGCTTTGGTCATGTGATGGTCACAATCTGAGCCGTGACTGGTCATTGACTGTGATGTCATTTTTGGTGGACAGCTAGTGCGAAATTTTCTTTTTAAAGGTAGTCATTAATCATCAAAAATATTTATCAAATTATAGGCAAAATATTAGATTTTACAGATGAAAACCGCTAAATAAGTTTCGTCTCCCTGTAACTCATTCAATACTAAAGACATATTTCGTTTTTAGGTCCAGACTTTTTATAATCTGTGTGTTTTGTTCCTTATTTTTTTAAGTGTTTGGCTAGTGATGGTCTAAAATAGTTGTTGAATTAAGTAACTAAAGAATTAAGTACTAAAGTAATTGATTACATACTTAAGAGTACTCATGCAGCTGATTATGTACAAATGTTCTCATGTAATCAATTACTTTAGGTAATTAGTGAAATATTCTATTGATGTATTAATCTTGTCATGTAATCAATTACTCTAGGTAATTAGTGAAATATTCTATTACTTTAGGTAATAAGTACTAAAATAAAGTAACTGCTTTTGTACAAATTAGCTAAAAATATTAGTAATTAATTATTTTCATACTTTAGCAAGAGTCAAAAGTAGATTAGCTATTAAAGTACTAAGTAATTAATTTACTTTAATATATCAGATAATTAGTTACTGAAATAATCAATTTAGGTAATTCAGTAATATTTTTAGACACTCCCTTAGCCAAACTTGAATTAAAATTGAAAAAGATATAAACGGTAACAAGGCTTGAATGCCTGGACTGGTTGGAGAAAAAGAAAAAAGTAAAAATACTTTTTTGGGATTGAACGCTAACAAGTTCTAAAACCTGAATCGGACGATCAGTTTTCCCATTTCGCTTTTGTTTCGCGCACATGGAACTTACACGGGATGTAGGAAAGCATGATGAGCACCAGGCAGTAGTAGTAGTCGAAGGACACGTTGTACTTATTGGGGAGTCTCATGGAGTACATGCCCGAGCGGCGCACGAAGGGAAGCGCCGAGTAGATGGTCAGCAGCTCGCCCACCACGCCCAGCGGGTACAGCACGATGAAAAGCGTGTATCTGCAAAAACGCACGTGCATATGTTTAGATTTTTTTTTTTTTTTCCCAGCATGGGGAAATATGACAGGATGTTCAAGTTTGATCAAAACTAACGATGGAAACGTGAAGTACTTGTGGTTTTATTTTACGCCTCTAGATGGTTTTAGGATAATAATGTGTAATGACAGGGAAAATGAAAATGAAGCCTCATGAAACACTTTTGATATTTTTTTGCTTCTCTAGAGGCAGTGAAACTTAAATACATTTCCATTGCGCTAGCATTTATTTTTTAAACCTGGAGCACCATCTAGAGGAGTAAAATAGTATCACAAGTGTTTCATGAGGCTTCATTTTGCGATGGCGACTCGCAACGCAGGACGGCTAGCACCGAAGCTAAAAAATGAAAAACCTGGCCCATTTGATGAAGTACGGCAGGTGGTGGAGCAGGTTGAAGGTGTAGTAGGAATATCTGGTAATCTCCGTCAGGGTCCACACCACCAGGAAGAGCACCACGCTTTCTTCGTTCTGGATCTTAGTTCAAATGGAAGATGGAAAGAAGGGTGCAGGTTCAGGTGCCCTGATTTATTTTTTTGTGTGTGTGTTTTAGTTTTTCTTTGTTTGTTTATGTTACCTGTCTGATGCTGTTGGTGACAAACCACACCATGAAAATGCGCGAGCTCACTTGCACCCCGGTGACGATCACCGACGTTCTAACCAGGCCTGGGGTGAGAGCCATCATTAAAACTGGACATTTAACCCTCCTGCTATGTTGTCGGGTCAAACTGACCCGTTTGAAAGTTAAATGGTGAATGTAGTTTTTTTTTTTTTTGTAGGAGACTTATTTTTTACAAATATTTTTCCAACTCTTTCACTAAAAGAGCAAAACCTGGGTCAAAATGACCCAAGAGTATTATTGCTGTTGCTAAGGGGCATAAAAGGAAGCACCATATGTTACTTTGCAGGATTACACGTGCAAAAAAAAAAAACATTCTAAAACTTTCAAAAGATTACACATGACTCCGGGTCAAATTGACCCAGGATGTTTCTTCTTTTCCAGAAAAATAAACGTAACACACAGGTATACATTAAGTATTGCGTTTGTTACTTTGTGAGTGGTTTTCCACGCAAAAAAAAAATACATTCCTTACACTTTAGGATAAATGTGCATACCCCTGGGTCAAATTGACCCTGAGACGTTGTTGCTAATCTTGAGAATTTCAAATACTTCATGTGGTCGAAATAAAATATCGGATTTGGATTAAACCGTTTTTGCACACCTTTGGGTGACGAAATACACCCCGGGTCATATTGACCCTGAGACATTATTGCTGTTCCAAACATAACAGGAGGGTTCAAAGAGAAAACCGGCACGGATTACATTTTTCACGTACCAATGGCACAGTGTAGCACCTGGAACACAAAGTACATAGAGAAAATTAGGAAGTGTGTTTTTTTTAAAGTTCTTCCAGGACCTTATGCATTTCCTGATTATTTTTGCACGACAAATGGTCGAAAGAGTCTTACCTCGACTAAAGCAAAAGTCTGGAAAAATTTAAGGGTCCTGGCTATACTTCTGTACAGGCCTTTGTGTGTGCCTTTCTGCATGTAGAAGCGTATCATCGCCATGGCCAGGACCAACCACCTGACCGCAACCAGAAAAAAAATAAAATACAAGTCTTAGCTCATATAGTATTATAGTTGTTTTGCCGTATTATCTTTTTCCGCGAGATGCGCAAAGGAATCCAGGCTAAGGCAAACTTTTGAAAAGGTAAGGCAATTGAAATCGTTTGGCTAGAATGCTTAAGGCGATGATGGACGGACGGATGGATGCGATCCCAGGATGCGTCGGCGTCGCACGCGCTCGTAACCGGAGCGAAAAGCAAATAAGAGGCAAAAGTGCCCATTGAGCATTTCCAGCGTCGCTCCAGTGTCGCCGCCGTCTAAACTTAAACCAGCATGCAGCCCCCGCCGGCCCTTCACACTTCACACCCTGGGCTCGGCTTGGCCCGGCCCTATTTGGACACGCACTCAACGACGGAGCGACGATCCATTCATTCCGCCAGGCGCGTCACGCACGTACCCGGCCGTCATGGCGATGTTGTAGAAAGCGAGCCAGGCCGTGGCGGCGGTGCCTTTGCCCCGCTTCTTGTTGTTGCTTTCCTTCTCCTCCGACGCCCCGCCGCCGTCCTCCTCGCTGGACGCCATGCTGGGTGGGCTGGGGGGCGGTGAGGGGAGGGAGGGGGGGGGGGGGGTTCCGGAAAGTTAGGTGACAGCTGGAGGGAGAGGGGGGCCGAGGGGGAGGGGCGGGGTGGCGATGCCGCGATTCAGTTTGCTGCCATCTGGCGGACAAATGCAACATCGCAAATTGAACGGTAGAAATGGGAGTGCGGCGGATCCCCCGCGTAACGCTCGAAAAGTTTCGCGGCAATTTTCTCTTGCTCTAATACACAGGTGTCAAACTCAAGGCCCGGGGGCCAGATCCGGCCCGCCACATCATTTTATGTGGCCCGCGAAATGCTGAGTTGACTTTAAGTTTCTGGCAAAAATAACAAATTTGCAAGCAGTCTTCAAAAAACAAAAATTGTTTCCGGTTCTGTCTTTCAAACAGTTTTTGCCGGCGTGTGATTTCAAACCTAGGTAAGTGTGTGACAAACACATTTAAAATAATTCCGACCCTCTGACAGAAACCATAACTACTATTAGATAGATTAAATCTAATAAGTCATTTATGTCATTGTGATTATAGAACAGAATCTGCCCACCAAACCCCAAATTGCAAAGAAAATCTTTCAGAAACATCAGACAGTCTGAGCGAAGCTAACACAATCCACATCCTCGTCACGCTTCGTTTACCAGGCGCACAATAGCCGCTGCGGCGTAAGCACTTTCAGGCCCGCGCCGCGTGGAACATGCTAGCGGCGGGGCAGGCCGGACAATGGTGGTGACGCCCCCCCTGCGTCCGCCACCCCGCTGTCCTTGCAGCATGGGCTCGGGCCGGATGCTAAAGTTGGCGGTGTGCGAGGCGCTGCAGTTCGCCGGCTTGTGCGTGCCGCTTTTCGTGGTCATGCAGCGTTTCGCCGCCATCGTGGCCAAGGTTCAAGGCGGGGGCGCCACCGGCGGGGCCTACTGGCTCATCGTGGCCTCCTCGGTGGCCTACGTCACTTCCGTCACACTACTGGTCTGGGTTCCTCTCAAGTACATGGTGTTTGCCAAGAAGAGATTCCTGGTCGCGAGGAAGAAGTGGTGAGCAGTGCTGCAACTGCAAACAAGCTGGGTTTTTTTTGTTTTTTTGTGGTCTTCACTGATGTGTGCTTCCATCCAGGAGGCCTGTGGCCCTTGTTTTTGTGATCCTCTCCACCATGCCCTGCTTTGCCTTCCTCGTTGCTAGCTCTGAGGTACCACAAATGTTCATATATATATATACAGTATATCAGAATTTTGGCAATTTCTTTTATTTTACTAAGCTACCATGTCACTCACATGCCAGCATTTTTTTTTAAGATACTCAATACTGACTGAATAGCAAGCTTTTTTTTAAATATTAAACAAGCAGCAGGTCTCAGTGACCCTGTGAACATTTTTGGCGTTCCAAAGAAACCAACGTAGCAGGAGGGATTAATCTGCACACAATGCTGGTTTCAGAGCTACTCCCCTTAAGTCCAAAATGTAAGAACAACTGACAACTTGTATTATTTATAGCCATAAGAACTTTTGATTTTTTTTTCTTTTTAAAAATCAAATTGCTCTCGTTCAAACGTCGACATACAATATTTTGCAGGAATCTGTGATTTAGTTTATCAGTGAAAGTTTTGAGTTTCATGATTTAAAAGCTGCGTTCATCTTCAATGTGTTATGCACGTCTTGGCCACCGTGTGGCACTAGAGTATAATTCAGTCGTAAATACTCAAAACGAAGAATTAATCTTTCTACTGCTGTAATTGAATCTCTAAAAATATGAATCCTTTCCTACATATATAACAAAAAATGTACCTGTGAGTATTATTATTTGATCGTTTCAAAAGTGTTTTTCGTGAAGTATCCGTTTAAATGCTGGTTTAAAAAAAAACGATGCTAACCGTTAGCATGTAAACTTTTCTACATATGTTAGCATTAAGCCGTTAGCATGTAAACAGTGTTTTCTACATATGTTAGCGTTAAGCTAAACACACCCTCGGGAGGCCTAGCTAAGTAATTGTTTAAAATATACTCGTCAATTTCTTGGTTTTATATTTATATTATACTTATATATTTAGCCTGACACTAAATTTCCACTGAAAGTGGCATTAAACAGCTTGAAGTTTCTTTTATGAAGAAATGTTTGCCAAACTGCTGTTATTAAATGAGCAAGTGTGAATTGAGTTCAGAAAGTCTTTCGCTAAAAAAGCGTAGAGTTTGAAGATGATCTTACTGTGTCCTGGGAATCATAGTTATCGGTTTTAACAGATCATATAGAACGTTTGAAACGTTGTGTGTGTGTTGTAAATGGTAAATGGACTCTCACTTATGGGGCATCAATTTACTTGCAGAGGTCATCATAAAATGTAGCCAAGGCCTGTTGGCGGGATAAAGGCGATGACTTGTGCGAAGAAAGTCCCCGAGGAGTCATATACGAGGATAAGAAGGCGCTGATAAGCAGATGGGTTCCTTTTCCTGTCCTCCTTGTCACATCATATGTCCAGCAGGCACATTTTCACTTCCCGGTTGGCCCGCGGCCCAGGGCTCGCTTTGCCGCTTTGCTTGGCCCCCGACGGACCTTTTGCTCCTCTGCTAATCGGATGTAAAAAAAAAACAAAACGGCGCTCTGATTCCCGCTTTCTTCTCAAGTCCTGACTCAGGCACTTAGGCCAGGGATTCTCAACTGGTTTGTCGCGGGCCCTTTTGGGGCAGCAGCAGACAGGATTCTGTTTTAAATATGTTTTTCGTTGGATTGTAGTCAAAACAAGTGGCATTATTACGACTACGAGTAACATAACTAATCTTTTTTTTTCGTGTAGGTCCAGATCCGCAACAATCTGCGCCACGACACGTTCGGCGAGCTTCCCGTGTCGCTCGTTCTTTTCTCCCTCATTTGCATGGACGTGGTGGAACGAATACGGCACTGCAGGCTAACGGGACAAGGTAAGCTTACGAGCACGTTTGCTTTCTGTTGGGATTTCAAATCCCAACCCTCAGGAGTTTTTAAAACATCAAGGCAGGACGCAAGTGTGACACCAACTTCAATATAAATCTAAGGCGTTGACTGGTCCGTGGTGATAAAAAGGTCGGGGACCACTGCCCTACATTACAAAATATTCCCACTTACCAACATTTTAATAATTTTACCATTTAAAAAAAAAAACATATTTTTTCCCCTTGTGTTTTTTTTTTTTTACTAAATCATAAGATTTTAAAAAAAAAGTTTTTTTCTCCCATAATTTTGACTTTTTTTGGTCTGATACCCTGACATGATGTTTTTTGTTCTCTCGTACTTTCAATTTTTTTTTTTTGTAGAAAATTGTCTGCTATCCCTACAAGTATGTTTTTCTTGTTGTTTTTTTGGTTCTATCTCACCACCCGGCAATTTTATTTAATATTCTTTAATGAAATAACAGGAACAATATCATTTTGTTTTCAAATTAAGAGCAAATGAATTGGAACATGAAGCTGAAATATAAGTAGTGACTCCTATGCAAAATGATTTTAGCCTTTTGCACGGTTGCTCGTTGCCATTATCAGCGCAATTTTTTGGGCAGACGAGCCAGAAAGAAAAAAGTTGGGTGATCGCGGCACGTTGTGATAGTGGTTCCGGTTGTGTCTTCAGATAACGTTGCAAGAGATGCCGACATCCCCTCCTCGGTCTTGACTCACGTGGAGCAGGTGACACCTATCACTCCGGCCGTCCCGGGATCCGGAATGCCGGGTCCCGGAACGTCCGGCCCCCGCGTTCCCGGGCAAGTCACGGGACCCCCCGCGATGCCGGCGGTCCAGCGGGGGGCTGACAGAATCCACAACGGTCTTAGACCGGAGCCCAACGGCGCCGTCCCGGGAATACCCGGGAACGCCGGGCGAGGGTCAGGCGCCTCGGAATCGGGGTCCCGCGCAGCATACGCCCGCTCGGGCCCGCTCCGCTTCCCCTGCGCCAGCGACGCCCGCGCCGACGTCTTTGTGGACGGCTTCATGTTCTGGTTGGACACGGCGGAGATGACGCGGGTGGCGTCCCACCCGCTGGTGTCCTACTCGGGGTGGGTGTGCCCCATTTATGTCTTCGTTTGCCTGTCTTGTCTGCGGGCGGCCGTGGCCCCCCATGACCCGCTGCTGTCCTCGCTGGGCGTGGCCCTCCAGGACCTCCCCTTTCTGTTTGTGCGAGCCGGCCTGCTGGCCTTCTTCGGCTCGGTCACGCCGCTGCTCTACCTGCTCAAGAATCTGCTGGTGTGCTTGGCCTTCATCTACTTCAACTTCATGACCAAGCTCAGGATCTTCAACACGCAGAGGATGTACTTGTAAATGACTCAAACGGCAAAATGACCATTTGGGGACCTACATCGCGGCGGTCCGCGTCAACTAAATCGGAGTCGGTCATGTTCCTGAAAATTAAAAAGCAGAAATTGAAACATACTTTTTTAATGAATTAAAAAGACGGTGCTTTACATTTATAAGACTAAAAGTAACTGGAATTAGCACCAAAAAAAGAGAAAACAAAGCATTTTTAATATAAACAGAATGGCTCTAAAAACAAATTGCAACTAACTGATAATGACATTGTCAAACAGTTTCTATATGTGTGTGTGTTGCGGTATGATGGTGCTGCTTTAAAATGGCCGTGGATCTTCACCTAGCCTAGAGTCAAGGTCTAAGAAACTCTGTGTAGGGGTCAGTGATATTAATCCAATGAATAGCAAACACTCATTTAATGCATCGAAAGGTGCTGCTGTTTTGGCTAGCAACTGAGTTCAAATGGGCACAGCTCAACTTCTGTAAAGTTATTTTTGGAAAAGGTTGGTTATTCATATTTAAGGAAAAGGTTTATTTGTGGATTTCTTCTTGCCCTTTGGAATAAATATTTACCCCCCCCCCCCTCCAAAAAAAAAAAAAAAAGGAAACTGTACTTCCCAGCAGTACTCTGTTGTAATATATCATATTTCACATTTGTGACTGTATTGCTAGGATCTCAGGGCACTTCCCCACTAGGAAGCAGGATTTCCCCATCTGCTTTTTTTCTCGATTTGTGTCATCTTTGGAAACTGCACAGATCTCCTTGGGGGACGCGGGGGGGCTTTTTTTAAGCGGGGGTCTGCATTCCTCACAGTTTGTCACATCAGCATTTTACTCACAGTCCTTGCTACTCTTCAGAGGCATCCGTTTGTCCTTAGGCATGTAAAACATGCCTATATTTAACCCACTTGTTATATTGCGGGTCAAATTGACCCGTAAAATATGTAGATTTTAATTCTAAAATTTCCTAATATTTGCAAATTTGAGTAAATAGTGACATATGAGATGCATTTCATTTTCAACTTCTGGATCATTTAAAACTGTTTTGGGGGGTCAAATTAACCACTAAAAGGATTTGTATTGATCTCATTTATAAGATTTCTCAATATTTATTGTAAATAGAGGAAAATAGGGACAGAATGAGTGATAAACATTACTTTGAAATGAATATTTTGGGCTTGGTTGTCTTGCGGGTCAAATTGACCCACTTTCCAATTAAATATATACTGCATGTCCATCCAATGCACCTTGTAATGTTTATTGATGAGAAATCTAATGTATATTCTTTTTGGCTCTTCCAGTACATTTAACATAGTCTGGGTCAAATTGACACACAGTGTAATGCACGTAGATCTCATTTCTGGGTATTTCTGATATGCACTAAATTAAGTGAGTGCACTGAATTTTAACTATAATATTTTGATTATAACATGACAAAGGATTTTGAGAACGTGAAGGCACTTGTGACGGATCGCGCTGACCCTCAAAAACGAGAAACAAAGCAGCAAGCATATCAGCAAGTCGAATTCATAATGAGACTAAAAATGTATTAGCTCATTCTCTAATGAGATTCAAGATTTATTAGCTCATTCTCCCGGACCATTGAACATGGTCCGGGTCAGATCGACCCGTGGTTGTTATTTATGAGCAATCACGTACAGTACTGGGAGTTTTTCGATGAAATGCGGCGATTGGCCCTCAATAATATCCGAGTGTCAGCTGTCTTACTTCTAGTAGTTACCACTTCCCCGCTGGCTTCCTGCTCAGCCTCTCTCTCCGAGCGCCATGTGACAGGATGTCCAGGGAAGAGGAGTCGTGGCGACGGCGCCCGCTCACCTCGCCACTCAGCGACTGGACGCCCCGCCGACAAGCATCATCATGAGGACTCCGCCCGCCGCCTTGCTGCTCTGCCTCCTGGGCGCCGTGGGGGCTGATGTCGGTACGTCTTGCTTGCAAAACTTTGAACTCTCTTCAGCTGTGATGGGCAGTAACTAAGTACAAATACTTTACTTTCATTTTAGGCTTTATTTGTCCCTTGTGCGGTATTTTGGGCTCATTTTTTTCTACATCAATCTCGCAGCCAAGCGTTGGCACCTATTAGTGTGAATTACTAAGTGTTCATGCCACGTTGAACTGTGACTTGTTATCGTCTGGGTGAAATTTCAGCTCCCTTCTTTCAACGCTTTCCATTGGTGTGACATGCTTTCAGTGTAATGATGAAAGAATTGGAAAAAATGCTGTACAGGAGTGTACAAGTGCATCATAGATGTTTTACTAGAGTGCAGACATGTCATGCAGTAGTCCAAAAACGCTTCGCTAGTAACAGCTGTTCTACTAGTGCATCATTGTCATTGTACTATTGTGCAGAAATGTCATACAGTGGTTGAACAAAATGCTACTAGTAATCATTGTTAGACATGTGATACAGTTGTTGAAGGCAGCAGTATGAAAAACATTCAAAACTAAGATCGTTTTTCTACTATTGCGTAGAAAACTCACATATAAGTTAAATACAGACGTGGGTGAAAAAAGTAATCGCTAGGACAGTTGATTTACTAGTTCTAACATTTTAACCACTGGCGGGATCAGTTATTTTCGAATTAAGAACACATTTTTTGGAACATTAAGTAACTCGTTGTTAAACAGCTGTCAGCACATTAGTTGGAACATGAAGCAACCTGTTGGTAACCTGCTGACAAAAACAGTTTGGGCTTCTTTTTTCAGGTATTAGGATGATTTGCTTCTTCTTTTCAAATTAAGAGCAAATAAATTGGAACATGAAATAACATTGCTAAATTGTGTTTTATAGTGGTTGATTTATTTTCATGCTTTGTGCTTGGTTTTATTTCTTGGTATGGGTACGTTGAAAAAATGGAGAAATTTGAGAAATCATTTGTGCAACAAGAAGACAATTGGACGCACCAGTAGGTTCTTGTGTAAATTCTGAAAGAGCTTGTGGCGAAAGCGGAAAAGCTGTGAGTTTGCGTTGTGTGCTTTAGACAGCAGCTCCTTCCTGATCTTCAATCAGGACCATAACAAGTGCGTGAAGGTGGTCCACGCCTCGTCCATCACGCTGTCCAGGTGCGAGCCCCTCTCCAAGGAGCAGCAGTTCCGCTGGACCTCGGCCGACCGCCTGCTCAGTCTGTCCCTCAACCTGTGCCTGGGCGCCGTGGAGATCAAGGACTGGGTCAAGGTGCTGCTCTTCCAGTGCGACGAGACCAGCGAGCTGCAGCGCTGGCAGTGCAAAAACCAGACCCTTTTCGGACTCCGCGACCGGGACCTGCACCTCAACTGGGGGAACCGCAACGAGAAGAACTTGATGATCTACAAGGGTTCGGGAGTGTGGAGCCGATGGAAGATTTACGGGACCCATTCGGACCTGTGCTCTAAGGGCTATCAAGGTAGGACGATTTGGAGCGAAGCGTTGCCCCGTTTTTTTTTTTTTTTTTTTGTGTGCTGCATCCAAGAACGACTAACTGCTGTTGTCTCCTGCAGAGGTTTTCACCATCGGGGGCAACTCCTTCGGCGGCCCGTGCCTGTTCCCGTTCAAATTCGGTGAGCAGTGGTACTCGGAGTGCACCAAGGCGGGCCGTACCGACGGGCAGCTGTGGTGCGCCACAAAGACCAACTACAACACGGAGAAGAAATGGGGCTTCTGTCCCACCAAAGGTAGGCGCAATAATACAGTATCATAAGAAGTCCTTTGGTCCAAACGCGACTTGTTATAATGTGGTTTTGTGTTTTGAAAGAGGTCAGCGCTAACAATCGAGGTTTCTGACCCCCATGACAGAACAACATACATCCCCGTCCTGACTTGTCAGCAGTCTTTGTTTTCCTCTTCCCACAGTCCTCTCATCCCCTCCGCAACGTCTGCAAAATGCCTGCAAATCAGCACGTGTGCATTTTATCCTCGTGTTATGTTGCGGGTCAAACTGACCCATTGTACTGTCAGTGAAAAAAAACAACTTTGAAACTTGATTAGTCAAAAGAGCTCATTGAGTAGTTAATTGGTTTTTCAAGGATCTATTCTTTTCCTGTGGTGCGGGTCAAATTGACCCATTTTCAAGTTCAACTTTGAATGGGTGGATTTGACCCGCAAATTAACATGAGGGTTATGCTTTGAAATGGATTTTAAAATTCTACCTTCTCCCGTGTTACGGTTCAAATTAACCAAGACTTCAAGTTGAACCTGCTTGAGTTAATGCGGGTCAAATTGACCCATTTTCAAGTTCAACTTTAAATGAATGAATATGCCTGCAAAGAGACAGAAGGGTTACGTTTTGGAATGGATTTTAAAATGAGACCTTTTCCTGTGTTACGGGTCAAATTGACTATGACTTCAAGTTGAACCCGCTTGCTACATTGCGGGTCAAATTGACCCATTTTCATGTCCAATTTTAAATGGGCAAATTAGACACGAAAAGTAATGGAAGGGTTACGCTTTGAAATGGATTTTAAAATTTGACCTTTTCTTGTGTTGCAAGTCAAATTTACGTATGATTCAAGCTGAACCCGTTTGCTGCATTGTGGGTCAAATTGACCCATTTTCAAGTTCAACCTTGAAGTTGTCATTTTGACCTGCAAACTAACAGTAGGTTTACGCATGCAATGAATCCAACCCACTGATCAGATACCGGGTCAAATTGACCCACTTCAAACTTAAATCTTTTCCTGTGTTGAGGGTCATATTGACCCATTTTGAAGTAGAAATAAAGTAATAAAAACTACCATTTCCTTTCTATTATATATGACACATTGTTAATTCTTGTTCTGATTTGAAATCAAGCCTCGTCGGGCTGGGACACAGACCCGGTGACGGGGGTCCAGTACCAGCGCAACGCCCAGGCTGTGCTGACTTGGTACCAGGCCCGCAAGAGCTGCCAGCAGCAGGGCGCAGACCTCCTCAGCATCGTGGAGCTCCACGAGCAGTCCTACATTTCAGGTATCACCAAAACAGATGACAAACTCCGACGCGGACCGGACTCACGCTAATGTTTTGTTTGTTTTTGGACTCGGCGCAGGACTGACCAGCATGTTGGGAAGCGCCCTGTGGATCGGACTCAACAGTTTAGAATTCGGGGAGGGGTGGCAGTGGAGTAACGGGAACCCCTTCCGATATTTAAACTGGGCACCAGGTCAGTCCGGACAGCGTTCCAGAACCGAAGGACAATTTAGGCAGCAAACCTTTTGGAAAACAAGTTGATGATGATGATAATCTACTGCATGTGAGATGTGGATGATGGCATTTCCCAACAGGTCACCCCTCATCCGATCCGGGAATGAACTGCGCCACCCTAAATGCCGGCAAGGCCTCCAAATGGGAGACCAGCACCTGCGCCAAGAAGCTGGGATACATTTGCCGCAAAGGCAACTCCAGCAGTCTTCCTCCGCCGCCCAGTAAGATGATGTCATCTTGCCAGTCTGTAGAACCCATGTTGACCATTTTGGATGAGTTACCAAGTCTTGGTAGCAGATCCCTGGGTTTTGGGAAAAATTCAGCACCCAAAGCTGAATTGATATGTAGGGTTTTGAGGGTTCCTTGGACTTGGTAGAACCTGCCTGTTTTGCAAAACTCAGCCCTCAAAGCCAGTATCACTGAGCAGCATCAAATTTGGTAAACTTGTCTATCACGTGTAGACCCACAAAAAAGTCTCAAGAACCCATGCCCAAAAGGGTCATAGATGGCAGTCTGCCATTATACTTAGAAGCAGCCATTTTGACAGTTTCATGTCTTGGTAGCCTCCAGAGTTAATTCCACATAGCAGCAGAATATTTGGCCCCGCAGAAACTTTCCCTAGCCCTCGAATGAGAATTCTTGTCAAATAAGTGCATGAACGTCATCTTTTGGATACAGTTAACCAGCCCAGCTTCTGCCCCAACCACTGGGTGCCTTACGGGGGCAACTGTTACTTCATTGAGAGGAGCAAGAAAATGTGGAAGGACGCTTTGACGGCCTGCCGCAGAGATGACGCCGATCTGGCCAGCATTCACAACATCGAGGAGCAGAGCTTCATCATCGCCCAGTCCGGATACAGTAAGACGCCACCGGCGTATGGTTTGAAAGGCCCGAACTCTTGGAAAGCCGAAAAAAATGTTTTCAGTGCCAACTGACATCCTGTGGATCGGGCTGAACGATCAAAGGAGCCAGATGTTGTTCGAGTGGTCCGATCGCTCGCAGGTAACCTTCACCCAGTGGAGGATGGACGAGCCCAGCCACGCCACCAACCTCCAGGAGGACTGCGTGCTCATCCTGGGAGAGGTGGGCCATCCCACACGCTTGTTTTTGTTTGGGGGGGGGGGGGGGGGCGGGGGGGGGGGGGCGAAGTTAGAAGACCAAGATTTGAACCTGAGAAGTGCGAGATTAGCGCAGATAAAACAACGGTCGGTTTGTCTTTTCA
Organism: Hippichthys cyanospilos; assembly: GCF_059441005.1. Lineage (NCBI taxonomy): Eukaryota > Metazoa > Chordata > Actinopteri > Syngnathiformes > Syngnathidae > Hippichthys > Hippichthys cyanospilos. Next base: position 13,592,881 of record NC_142387.1, read on the forward strand.
GAACGGCAGGTGGGCCGACCAAATGTGCGAGAAGGCGTACGGATACATTTGCAAGAAGAAAGCCTCGTCCAAAGCGGCTGAAGGAAGCAGCCAGGAAAGCAACCCTGGATGCAAGCTCGTGAGAAACCCCCCAAAATGCTCTTCCTTCAACAAAGTTTTGTTGTTGATTTTTTTTCTTCTTTTTATTAGGGTTCACACAGGTACGGCTCGTATTGTTACGCCATCGGAGCTGAGAAGAAAACGTTTGAGGAGGCCAAGGAGGTCTGCTCCCGGGACGGAGGAAACCTGCTGGATGTGGGCGACAGGTAGGATTTCACGCCGCTTCCTCGTCTAATGCGTCACCGACGTTATTTCCCCTCCCCAAAGGTACGAGAACGCCTTCCTGACCAGCCTGGTGGGCCTGAGGCCGGAGAAGTATTTCTGGATGGGACTCTTCAAAAAAGAAGACACGCACACCTTTACTTGGACCAGTCAGAGGAAAGTCACATTCACTCATTTCAACGTGGGCATGCCAGGTACCAGACTTCGTTTGTCCTTTTTCTCTCTGTACATGTCCTCCTGCCGCTCTTGTGGCTAATAAATAAATAAATAAATATATATATATATATATATATATATATATATATATATATATATATATATATATATATATATATATATATATATATATATATATATATATATATATGTGTGTGTGTGTATGTGTGTGTGTGTGTGTGTGTGTGAAAACACAATAAATGGCATTGCTTACTTTTTTTAAATTGCAAAAAAGTACATTTTGATATATTTTATTAAAATTATACACTTTATAAAAATAAATAATAAAAAACTTCAATAATGTAGTAATACTTTTTATTTGAACTAATTTTAAAAAGTCTTTTCATCCTTTTTGTAAGTCTATAGCAGATACAAGGTTACATTTTTTTAGGCATTTTTTTGTATGTTAGTTTTTCGTTAGTTTTTTTGTTTCAGTAATCTCTTTCTCTATTTTCCTGTTCTCGCAGATCGCAAAGCGGGCTGCGTGGCCCTGGCGACGGGGACATCTGCCGGCCTGTGGGACGTGCTGGGCTGCGGCACCAAGGAGAAGTACATCTGCAAGAAAACCGCCGAGGGCGCCCCGGTGACCACCGTGCCGCCCACCACGCCCGCCCTCAGCTGCGCCTCCGGCTGGACGCCGGTGGCCGACAGGAACGTCTGCTACAAGGTGACGGCGCGTCAACTCGCCTTTGTCCGAAAACAAAAACAAACAGGGAATCCCAAACTATTTTAACGGTGCTTTGCAGTTGTATAAAAAGTCCAAGGACCTGAAGAAGACTTGGTATGAAGCAAAGGACTTCTGCAGGGCCATCGGCGGCGATCTCATGAGCGTACATGCCAATCAGGATCTCAATAACGCGCAGTACGTACACACACACACACACACACACACGCACGGAGCGGAGACAGCCCGTTGACATAATGCAACTTGTGACGTCCCCACAAGTGCAAGAAGTCCCCGTGACGACTATTTCCCGGAATTTTGGTCCCACCATGTACGAAAAACACATGCACACACACTGGGGTTGTTCTATTGTAGTGGGGACATCCAATATACATTTTGCAACATGCAGGGTCCCCACAAGTACAAGAGATCCCCATAAAGACTATTTCCTGGAATTTTGGCCCCACCATGTAGGAAAAAAAAACGTGCACGCTCACCCACATATACACACACAGGGATTTTTTTTTACCTTAGTGGAGACATCCACTATGGTAAAAAACTACACACACGCACATATACACGCACAGTCGACTTAGTGTGTGTGTGTGTGTTAAGGAGTTTTGCTGCCGTTAAGGTTTCGCTCGTCAGACGCAGCCTGGATTGGACTCAGCCTACTCGGCACCAATGAAGGTTTCGTCTGGAGTGATGGATCACCTGTGGGTACCCGCTTTTTTTTTCAATGCTACGTTTTGTATCAATAAGCATTATGGTCAATTGCGAAAAAAAGAAAAGAAAAAGAAATTCTCAACAAATCAAATCTTCCCGCTTGTTAACTTATTTTCTTTGTAGCTTTGTAGCATGACACATTTTGTTTGAATTGTTGTTGCTAAGAATACTTTTACTGCTCCACATCAACCCTGTGCTGCAGTACGGCTTTGAGAACTGGGGCTACGGCGAGCCAAACAACTACAACGACAACGAGCACTGCATAGAAGTTCAAACCTACTACGGACGACACTGGAACGACCGTCACTGCGAGTTCTACAACGACTGGATCTGCCAGATACGCAAAGGTAAGGCATTCTCACAAAATTCTTGTAGCACCGCCCCCTCATGTCCATAAATGGCTAAAAGCTGTTCATTTTGCAGGAGTGGTTCCTAGACCTGAGCCTGTCGTCATCATGCCAAGTAAGACCCCAAAAATCGGTCGGTCTGTCTGTCTGTCTGTCTGTCTATCTATCGATCTATCGATCTGCTCTCTCTCTCGCTCTCTCTCTCACGGTGTGGCGATTCTCCCCGTCGAGCAGCAGTAAACACCACCGAGGACGGCTGGCTGATATACAACGACTCGCAATACTTAATCAACGTGGATCAGCAGCCCATGGAGTCGGCGCGGGCCTTCTGCAAAAAGAACTTTGCCGAGCTGGCTGTCATCACGGGGGACAGCGAGAGGAGGTTCCTGTGGAAACAGATCGTCAAAGGCTCCGAGGAGCAGTACTATATCGGACTCACCGTCAATCTCGACCACTCCTTTAGGTCATTCATCAGACGTTTTTCTCAAAAATTGTAGGGATTTTTTTTACAAAAGGAACAGTGATGGTCCTGCAGCAAAAACTACACTATACAGCAGTTGTATATTTTACAATTAAAAGTAGTAGTTTTTCGATAGACAAATATAAAAATAAAATAATTAAATTTATGTGTATTTTGAAAAATGTTGTTGACATTTTTTAATTTTATTTATATTATTTAATAAAAAAAAATATATGATAAATGTTATATGTTATATATTATATTTATATTATAAGCATGGCGGATGTATTGGACGCTCTAAATTGTCCTTCGGTGTGATAGGGTGCATGAATGTTTGTTTGTCTCTCTATGCCCGGCAATTGGCTGGCAACCAGTTCAGAGTGTCCCCCAAATTGATTTATGTTATATAATTAATTAATTAAATTGAGTTATCGATGACATTTTTGAAGAAGAAAAAGTAGCTAAAATGCCTGATTTCAGCGCTTTTTTTCTTTGTCCTTACAGCTGGTTGGATGAAAGCCCGGTGACGTACACGGCGTGGGAACAAAATGAGCCCAACTTTGCCAACAATGACGAAAACTGCGTGACAATATACAAGAGCATGGGTAAGGCCAGCGCGCCGTTTCCTCCATTTTTCTGAAACTTCAAACCCCGCGCGTGCCGAAGGCTACTGGAACGACATCAACTGCGGCATGGAGCTGCCGTCCATCTGCAAAAGAAGCAGCTTGTTCGTCAACGCCACGGCCGCGCCCACCGCCGAGCCCAAGGGAGGCTGCGCGCCCGAGTGGCTGGCCTTCCAAGGAAAAGTAAGCAAGCGTAATTAAGAGGAATTCTGGGAAATGTCCTCTTGATTACCGCCGACATTTCAACTGCAGTTGGAACAAAACGCAGTGTATAAAACATGTATTTTTTTATCCATGTGTTTTTATGTGATCGCGCAGTGCTACAAGTTCGTTACGGCCGACAAGAAATCGTGGCAGGACGCCAGGGAGGACTGCAAAACCCAAGGAGGGAATCTGGTGTCCGTCGTCAGCGAGAGAGAGCAATGTCTGCCGCCTCTTTTATTTCTTCTTTTCTACAGAATATTCTCACACTTTTAGATCCTTCGCAACAGTTCCAAGATGATTTTTTTTTCTCCTCTCGTGAGCTGAGGGAGCCCGACCGGAAAAAAAACATAAAATCCCCAAATGTTCCTCTTCTAGCGTTCCTGACCATGCAGATGTTGAAGTACGGCGAGGACCTGTGGCTAGGCATGAACGACGTCAACTGGGAGATGCACTTTGTGTGGACGGACGGCCGAGGAGTGTTGTACACCAACTGGGCCAAAGGTCATCCGACGTCCACGCCGGAGGGACGCTACTCCTTCATGGACGAGGTCTGACTTTTTTTGTCCTCTTCTCATTTTTTCAAAGAGGATATGTGATTATTGCCGTATTACCTGCGTACATTTGTGCAACCGTTGATGCTAAACCATTAGCACGTCAAAGGAGTTTTCCATGTAAGGTTAGCATGAAACTAGCATATGCTACGCCGACAGGTTTTCGACTGTGTTATGATGATGGGCAGCATTCCAAAACAAATGGGACTCTGGAAGGTGGACGATTGCGGCGAAAAGCGCGGCTTCATCTGTAAAAGGAACCTCGGTCAGTAGCGCACACTTTCAATGTGCGTTATTATTTGTTTTCTTTGCTTTAGGGGATTTTGATACTGACACTTTGCAAGTGTAATTTAGTTTCAGCTATCACATGAGTAACTGGTCTCCAAAGATCCCCAGATCGTGCCCGCCGCCACAACGGCGCCGCCCAAGGCCTTCTACAAGCTGGGCAACGACTCGTACAAGCTACTGACGCAGAAGCTGCGCTGGGACGAGGCGCGCAGGCGTTGCCAGGCGGACGACGCCGAGCTGGCCAGCGTGCTGGACCCGGTGGCCCACGCCTACCTCACGCTCCAGATCTCCAAGTTCAACGAACCGGTGTGGATCGGCCTCAACAGCAATGTGGTAAAGGCGGCAGTCTGGACCTGTCCAGGACAAAATCCTGATTTTCAAGCACATAACCAGTCCACTTTCTTACGAAAATGTCCTAACTAATTTCATGAGCTGAAATTAGATCGTAACGGTGTTCAAATTGAAGCTTCTCATTGCGGTTTCTCCCGAACAGACGGGGGGTCGCTTCAAGTGGGTGGACAACTGGCTCCTGTCGTACACCAAATGGGGCAAAGACGAGCCGAAGAGCAACTACGGCTGCGTGTACATGGACGTGGACAAAACTTGGAAGACGGCCGAATGCAGCGGCACATACTACTCGCTTTGCAAGAGCTCACCAGGTCCAGGGGGAGGTGGAAAAAAATCCTCTGCTCTGGCTTCACCGCCATTTTAACCATTCCGCAAACCCGTCCTGGTTTTTGTAGATAAGGCACCCACCGAGCCTCCTCAGCTGGCCGGAAACTGTCCTGAACCGAAAGAGAAGATAACCTGGATCCCCTTCCGTGGTCATTGTTATGCTTTCTTCAACGCGCTTGTCAACAATTGGGCCCACGCTTCGGTGGAATGTCTGAGAATGGGTACGCGTTCGAGTTTTAAATGAGAGAAACCAGAGAAAAGAACACAAGCTGAGTCCACCTGTCTTCGATAAAAGGAGAAGGCTTTGCCTGCTCATTTTTTACCGCTGCTTGGCTCTTCTGGCTTTTTTATGACTTTCCAAAGCCTGACTCTTGTGTTTTGGCTTCAGGAAGTTTAGTTATCTCAAAACTCAAAATTTCAGCTTCCTGTTTTCCCCTTTGATGTGAAATGCCTTTGATGTAAATATGAAAGGAAAAACTAAATGAGTTTGGTTTGATTTATTTCAACCACTTTTTCACTTGAACTTTCTGTTGGTCAGGGGCATCTCTGGCAAGCATCGAGGACCCTCAGGAGAGTCTTTTCATCCAACAAAACATCGAAATCCTGCAGGACAGCGCAAAGAGCTTCTGGATCGGCCTGTACAAAACGCACGACAGTAAGAATTGCGCTCGTGCGCTTTTTTTTTCGCACAGCCACCCCAGATGGAGCTGAGGCTGGGAAATTCTTTGTCAAAGGTCAGTGGATGTGGATTGACAACAGCGCATTGGACTACACCAACTGGAAGGCGGGCATGCCGGCGTCCGAGTCATGCGTGGACGTCCATTCCGAAAGCGGCAAATGGAAGACCACCAGCTGCAGCAGATACCGCTCGTTTATCTGTAAAACACCCAAAGGTAGAGACGGTGACTTCACTTCTAAGAACAATTGAAATGCAGGACGAATGTTAATGTATTTCATCATTCATTTGTACTCTATATTTTACACATTTCTTATTGTATCCTAAAAACAATATTTTGTTTAAAAATAAAATAGATTGTGTTCAAAATAGAGTTGTCATTTTAATATTGTGATATTTTTCTCACGGTTATCACAAATGTTATAGCGACCCATGCCTAGTTCTTGAGAATTTCCAGTGATTACAGGTGTGCCCCAGAGCTCTGTTTGAGGGCCCTTGTCTTTTATACATTTTCACATGTTGTTAAGCACCCTTAAATACAACAAAACGGCACCTGAGCTCTTTCTAATAGGAAAGTAGTAATTGGTTTTGAAAGAATACATCTCGACAAGAAATCAGTAAACAATTTGATTTGTTACTATCGAGACCGCTCATTTCTAACGCCAAGCCAATTTTTCCAGCTATCACGCCGACGGAAAAGCCTCCATCTGTTGGTGAGTATGGAAAATGTTCATCTCTTACGTATGGAATATTCACATGGTACGTTTCCCGAACCAGCTCACATCACGGAGCGGGTGTCTAATGGTTCCGCCGGCATCAGCGTGGCCGTGGTGTTGGTGGTTCTGGCCCTGGCGGGACTGATCGCTTTCTTCCTCTTCCGGAACAAGATGCCCGTCCCCTCCCCTTCGGGAGAGTCCACCTTCATCAACAAGTTGTACTTCAATAATCCCATCCGGGCTCTGGTGGACACCAAGGGTTTGGTTGGCAACATCGAACAGAACGAACAAGCCTAAGTGGACGCTAATCTGGCAAGCTACATTTAAAAAAAAAAATCTTCGCGAGAACTGGAAGGGCACTCGGTAACTATCGAAAAGATTTGATTTTTTTAAAAACTGTACATAGGATTTCTTTTTTTACTTTGAAGAATCAAAAAAAATATTTTTACAACAGAGCTTCAAGAGTAAAGAAAATCGAAAGATGTTTTTGGAAAATTGTTTTTCATCACTGGCTGATATTGTAAATAGATTCAATAAAAGAAATCATAGATTGAAAATGGTCATTTTCTCCCTTGGAAAACTGGGAACGAGAAATCCCTCCACCACAGGACCATCTTTTGGAGATATCTGAATATCGGACCTTTATTAGATAATCAAAACAGGTAAATATTGCTACATCTGAAATTAAGTCCCCCAAAATTTGCCCACCAGGAAACTTTCTCCATGGCAAATAATCCTCAGGAGCTTAATACCAATAACTACATTTTTCTGCAGGACCTGGAATTCTGCTGACGAGCGGACTTCTATCACCTATGGACAGGTAGAGTTCAATTTTTCAGACCCTCGGCAAACATTCCTTACTGCGCTTTGGTCAGTGTGACCCGAAGTGAGAAGTTGTTCAAAAGTGCTTTTGCAAGGAAAGAAAAAAAAAACACATTATCATTCATAAAACCTCCTTTTATGATTTCTAGGAGGGACGTACTTGAAGTTCCGTGTTCCGCATCGCAAGTGACCTCGTTCTTAATTTAACTGTTTTTCCTCAGCCTCGAATGCCATTTTTTTTCTCAATACTAATTATGCTCTCCCCCTTCACCCCCCGTTGCCTTCTCCCTGCCCCCTGCTCCCTGACTGGCTGCACTAATCCTTTTGTTGTGGACCGAGAGGCCCGGCTTTGGCCGCGCTGGAAGGGCTAGTTCAAGCGGAGGGTGAGCGCCAAGGCCCCAGCTTCTCTGGAATCTGCGTTTGGATGGTCACCTCAACGCGGGAAGACCTCGGCGGCGACATGTGCTCCCGGGGATTTGCGATTCCTCGTTTGATGCTGCTGATGTGCCTGCTCGGACGAGTCAAAGCCGAGTCTGAGCTACGTGACGTACTCGGAGTCTTGGATCTACCGTTCGGTCAGGACGAAGAGGCGCGTCTCCAGAAGAACCACATCGGTATCCTGATCTCCGCGGTTCTTCTGGCGGTCAACTGTCCGGAGAGATCCGGGACATCTCTTGAAGTCTGCGACAAGGTAGGCCCATCTCCATCAAACTGACTTGACTCCTTGAGAACTGTTTTGTGTTTGTCAAGATTGGAATGCGAGGCTTAGGTTCTTGACCTTTATGGCACATTCACGCTGAGTGGATTTTTTTTTTTTAAGGGCATCTCTGCGTTTGACGCGGTCAAACGACGAAAGTGGTCTCAGGGCTACTTCACGTCGTTGCAAAGAGGTTCCACAATGGCGTCGGGAGCTTTGAAAGGAGTCCTTTAGGAGATTTCGCAATTCTTTCGTTTTTGAAAAACGTCCTTCACCAACACTTTTACGGTTTTCAGAGAACAACCTCAATGGTCAAAGTCCATTTTTAAGAATCCCTAGGTACACTTTAACCCAAGGGTGTATTTTTTTCGCAATACTTGTAGTATTTGAGCTAAAGTTGGATTAAGTCCAGTCCTTTTTGGACAATAAAAGTAAAAAAAAAAAAAGACAAATACTACCAATGGGTTAAAGATTCATTTCACTGGAAACACCAGGAGGCCAATTCCATTTACAGGTGTTTTCACCCCATACCTTCAAGGTTGTGATTGGGGTTTCAGGTGCTGTTTCTCTGACTTGGAACCGGACTCTTGCCTTTTCTGCACCACTTACTCTGAAGTCTAATAATTAGCCCTAAAAAGGTGGTATTTATTGAACCCTCTTTCCGGGCACCTGATAGGAACAAGTTAGTACCTTGAAGGTCAAAAGTGGACTCCTATTGACCCATTTCGTTGGACTAGTTTGAAACAAGGGCTCAGTTGTATGCTCAAAGCCAAAAATTCTTACTGGACTCTTACTGGGCCTGTTCCTGGTGGTGACGAGACAGGAACAGGGACTTGTTTGGACTCCGGAGTAGGGAGTTTTTGAACAAACAGTTAAACTGACTCCCCATGTATATTTTCCTCCAGTGTCTCCCATCAGAATTGGCGCTATCCGTGCTGGAGGACAAGGGGAAGCCGTACCTGACCGAGGACGACTTCCAGCGGCTCGCCACTCTCCTGCTCTACTACATCGTGAACCTGCAAGATCTGTGCCAGTCTGCTTCCTCGCCCGCCCGTAGCTATGAGTTCTACCTGGAGGCTTTGACAGATCTCCACCCGGCGGAGGACAGCGATATCCTCTCATTGGGTGAACTTGAGAGCATTCTGCAGATCATCAACCAGCGCAACAACCCCACCAGCCAAGAAGGTTCTACTATCTCTAACCTTCAGGTAAGATCCTGAGATCCGTGTTTTACCGTTCCAAACCTAACTGAAGAAACTGGTTATATTATCTTGTCCAGTGTATTGACGCCACTCATCTCCTTGAAGAAGGCGCCACCAAGATGTCCGTGGCCAAAGTGTCTGCTGCCATCATCAGCCATCTCCTGCAGGGCCCCTGTTTCGCTCAGAGGAACCTCCCTCCACCGGCCTTCTTTACCAACTACATTTTTCACTCCCTCAATCGCACGAGTGAGCTCCATGTTTTGGGTGAGACGCTCGTGTAATTTTGAAACAATCCCATTTCAGTAGTGATGGACAAATGAAGCTTCATGAAGCACTTATAATACTTGGTGACTCCTTTATACAACAATTTTGGTTCACAGATGCAGTGGAAATTCATCTTTAAACCAAGAGTGTCATCTAGAGGAGTAAAAAATATCACAAATGCTTCATGAAGCCTCAAGAAATTATTTCACATTCTTTGGTGCTAGTTTTAAAGTTTTTTTACCCCCTCAAAGATCATTTCAGTGGTGGTGGGTAAATGAAGCCTCGTGAAGCATTATAGTGACGCTATATGACAGTCTTGGTTGACAGACGAAATAGGAATTCATATCTTTAAGGAGTCAAATAATATCATAAATGCTTGATAAATCCTCACATTTTTACATTCTTCTGCGTTCATTTTAAGCATAGCTGTTCTGGTATTTTTCCTTCTTTTTGAAGATCTGGAGACGCTGCTTCACCAGTTGGGTGTTGGCAGAGAAGGAAAGATGCCGCACACTCATGACAGGAAGAGGAGGAGCTCTCAAACCGGGTTGGGGCATTCGATGGAAGATTGCGACCACGAAGCTGGAAACTGGACTCAGGTAAACAAAAAAATGGAGACGCACCAAGAAAGCACACAGAGCTCATCGGGTTATCTCCATCTTTCAATCCAAACAGGTGTGTTTTTCAGCTTATCAGCTGGTGTATATTTTTGCTCTGGATCCACAAATCCCAATTTCCAAGGAGCACTTTGGACAAATGTGTCCGGCCATCATCCAGCAGTTACTCGGCAACGCGTGTCAGTCCGCAGAGCGGAACGGAGAAGGATCTCATCAGCCCACCGCTTTTGAGAGTGAGAAATGTTTTATATTTTTAGAATGCCAAAAACGGATTCAAAACATGACCTTTTTTTTTTTTTTTTGTAAACCCTTGCAGAGTACGGCTACAGCACAGTGGCCGTGTTGCTAATCACTCTTGGATCCATGCTAGGCATCTGCTTGATCTGTTTCAACTCCTGCCAGGAGACCTACACCCTCATCTTGCAGCTTTTTTTCGGCCTAGCCGTGGGGACGCTTTCGGGCGACGCCCTCCTTCACCTCATCCCACAGGTGAGCCTCTCGACAAACGCCGGGCCAGACGTATCAAAGATTTTGTATTTTTTGTTCTGTCTGTAGATCCTCGACCTCCACGGTCACGACGAAGAACACCCCCAGGACCACAGCGATTACCTATGGAAGATTGTGGGCGTGGTTTGCGGAATCTACGCCTTCTTCCTCATGGAGAGGATCTTCTCCTTCCTGGTTCCTCGGCACGGGCATGTAAGTTCCTGACCCAAAACGCTCGGCGTTCTCCAGCGCACCTTTGCTTTCTTCTTGCTCCTTAGAGCCACTCCCGGGGTGACTGCGAGGGGCCGTCCCGGAGGGGCAAGTCCATCTCCACTATACAGCTGGTAAAGCTCATTTCCATTATTTTATTGATTCATCCATGAATCGGATGACGTTTCATTTCCATCCCTTTGTTAAAAAACGGGACCTTGTTTTAAATTAGCAGTGCAAATTATATATGTCAACTTAAGAGTCTGATTTCGTCAGTATTATGAGAAAAAGGGGCAAAAATGTTGGTACTTTTTTTTTGCAGTAAAAACCAAAAAAACGCAAATGGGTGACTGAATCCACATGAAAATAATAACAATATTAGTAGTCATAATAATAAATCTGATTACAAGAAGAAGGACAGAAATTGTAGAATATTTACCAAGGGCGGGCCAGTGTCGGTAGCGATCTTATTTCAAGGTTTTGATGCTCACAATGGTAACCTATACCACTATCAGTCCCCCGCTTGGGTCCGTTTCACGATCAGGAACTTGAAATTAGAAAACAAGATAGAAAATTGTCAGTAATTTCTTGCTATTAGAAAAAAACACTATGTAGTTTGACTTTAAAATCTTTTTTTTTTCCTGTAAAATTTTAGGTATCCAAATTAGCAGTGGTATTTGATACTTGGTATCGGTGAACTCGCACAGGTATCGGTCTGAAAAAAAGTGGACTCCAACATTTGTAATATTTTCGAGTGAGAGGCTGATGTTTTGATTATTGACGATGTTTATTGATTAGTTTGATAATCGATTACTTGTGGTTTTTGTGCTTTTATATGGGTGTTGGGAAAAATCCATTTTTACGAAAGGTAATAAGAAGAGAGGTGATTTGAAGGCCTTTTCTTTGACACAACTTGGCAGACACGAGCAATAATCTAGCCAACCTTTTTTTCTTTTTTTTTTAAGCAGGGACCAGTGGATGAAGAAACAGAAACATCTCCAGAGCAGAGGCCTTCACAACAAAGTAAGGAAAAAAAGACGGATGCGACCCAGTACTGTGGTTCTCACCGTGGGTCCCCCAGGCCATGGTGTCCCCCTGCTCGCCGTGATGGTTGTCGTCGGCGACAGCCTGCACAACTTTGCCGACGGCCTGGTGGTGGGCGCCGCCTTCTCCTCGTCTCCCGAGACCGGCATGGCGACCACCGTGGCCATCTTGTGCCACGAGATCCCCCACGAGATGGGTGAGGTCTTGTTCCGCCACCCAAAAGACAAAACAAGCTAAGCTTATTTATTTTGTCCCCAAAGGGGATTTCGCCGTCCTGTTGAGCTCCGGACTCCCCGTGAAGACGGCCGTGGTTATGAATTTTGTCAGCGCCCTGACTGCCTTCGCGGGTCTCTATATCGGGCTCTTCGTCTCGGCTCAGGTGGAAGTGCAGAAGTGGATCTTTGCAGTGACCGCGGGGATTTTCCTCTACTTGTCTTTGGTGGAAATGGTGAGATAATTGTAATTTGCATTAGAAAATCATCTCACGGGCCGGATTAACCTCGTTTGTGGGCCAAAACCTGCCCACGGTCCACATGTTAGACACCTCTGAGCTACTGAAAGTTCCATCCAGTTTTATCCATACTGAGCAGTGATATTTGTTTTTTTTTTTCATTTGTTTGTTTGTTTGTCTTGCCAGCTTCCCGAGATGAGTCGCATGCGGAGCGGGCGACCATTAGCCGCGTTCCTTTTGCAGAATGTTGGCCTCTTGTCGGGTTGGGCTTGTCTCCTTCTGCTCGCACTCTTCGAACACGATCTCAAATTCTAGTTCTAGCGTAATCACAACAATGATTGTGGATTTTTTTATGGAGGCGTCACTTCCGTGAGGCTTCATGCCATACATGCTAGCTTGGCAAGCTAGCCCACGCGGTCTGCGGGTGAAAGGAACGTGTGAGGGGTCAGCCATTTTTTACATGTGAAACACATATACCCTCAGACCATTTGTGGGTCAAACTGACCTGTTTGAAAGTTTTTCCTGTATAAGACTCCTGCTTGGCTTATGTATAATAAACATATCCAATTAAACTACCATTTTTATAAATGTTTGCATTTTTTTTTTTAATAAGCGAAACCTGGGTGGCATTTCTCTGAGTGGGAAAAAGGATCAAATTATTTGCTAGGTAGCATGATTACACACAAAACATATTTCAGACTTTTGGGTGAATACACGACCCGATTACTCATCGTAATCAGTGAAACGTTTTTTCCATTTTGCCATCTTCTGACGTCATTTGGACACCAGGTGGCAGTAAAGGACAAATTGGCAGCCTCTGGTTCGTAAAAAAAACAGGTATTTTTTTTTTCTACTTAATACGTATTCCACAAATGCAATATTAATCAGAAGACTTTTTTTTGGTCGTAGTTAGCGGTATGTTGGAAAATAACCCAAAGAGATTCACATTCCCAGACTTCCGCTGTAAAGTGTGGAAAACGATGACTTTCTCCGGACATGTTGACATTGTATTAAAAATGAATTACTACTGTTCCATTTATGAATTTAATTTTCAGTTGTTTCTGATGGTATGCTAAGAGGAGGCGGTGGAAGGATGGAGGAGAGCAGCCGGTGTGGGCAGGAAAAAAAATGCGATGCCCCAGGCTGCAAAACATTTGCAATGTAATTTCATTATCGCCGGAGCTATTTCAAGCTCATGGTTGCTTTCAACTTTTCGTGATTTTCGTCGTTGTTGTGTCTTAAAAGACTGCGACTAGCACATAATGGAGGTGGACTTCCTGCCGCAGCAAATGTTTCACGTAAGTTAAGTCGTCGTCGTTTTTTAAGTGTCTTTAATTTTTAAAAAAAGTTAGCAGGTGAACGTGTCAGCCAGGTGCTGAACTACGTCGACATTTTCGCTCCAATTTGCCTTGACAGTGTGTGTAGATTCGTACTTTTTCCAGCCGATACTTTTTTTTTTTTAACTGTGTAAATCAAAATGGTTTTGTAGCAAGTGCCTTACTTACGTAATATTTAATTGTCGTGAAATTAAAATCAACGCACGTGACAGTGGTGAATCTGCTCCACGGCAACACTGGGCTCCTCTTAGGTCAATGCCACTTTTACGACTTTATTTTTTATTTTTAATGCCTCTTACGACTTTATGTTATTTATTTATTTATTTTAAACGTTGCTTCTTGTTAGCGTCATCAGAAGGGGTTGTATGGATTGAACGTAACCGTTAAGACCGTGTTAAATCAAAATTATGGCATTTTGTTTCACTTTTTTTTTTTTTTAAACTGTGACTGATATTAAAACGCCCCACAATGACAAGTCATCACACAACTTTAATAAACTCCAAATTACCTATTTATTACCCTGCATTTTGTCATTTAGTCAAGCTATTTGCCTCATTTGATTATTTTTGTGTTTTTAAGAGTCTCAGCAAAAAAGCCTGCAGGAAAGGTCGCTTGAAAGGTTCGGACGGGAGCACGTCCTCGGACACCACCACCACCAGCCTCATACGTCAGGTAAGAAATGACCATTTGTTCAGCTCATCCAATAAAAGTATTAACCTCTTGTATGCTTGGAACACACTGACTTTCTACACTCGCAAATGAGTGAACCAGCTCACTAATATTATCTAGAGAACTTTCACCACGTGGTCATTGTTGTTGTTTACTTGTTTAAGTTGATGATAGTACAGGAAATCCCCCTAAAACTTAGTTTAACCACTGCACTGGTGGTTTATGTCCAAGGGGCCCCATTTCCTTTTCCCTCGCTGCCAGTAAAAGCAAACTGGGCACAAGTTCTGCACTCCTGTCATCATCATCCATCAGTCTGGAGATGTGCGCTGCCCTAAAAGCGTTGCGTAAACACGGCCGGGTACACCATGACGGCTGTCGTGTTAGCATCTCCTGTTATTAAGCAGAACTCGCGAGGTATGCCTTTCGCGTGTCTGGACTTTGTAGAATGGGGAGACCTGCACGGGACGGTATGGGTGCCCTGGACTAAATGTTTCTCCCTTTTTAGGAGGAAGCATGCATCGCCTCTTTTTTTTTTTTTTTTTTTTTTCTTCTTTTGGCATCAGGAGCAAAAACGCCGCCTCCTGTTTGTACTCCTGTGACACATTGTGAATGAGCCTCTTGCCGCATACAAACTCTGCCCTGTGAGAATTCGGCAGTTTTTTTTTTTTATCTTTTATCAAGGGTGGGAGCTGCACGTCGATTCCCACAGTCCACTCACGAGGTCCTTGAGTCATAGCGAGCAAACTCGGTAAAACCGAGACGTACGTGAAAAGTGATGCTTCCAGGTCAATGAGCGACCCAAAAATAGCGCACCTTCCCATAACAGCGCCTTTGTTTGGGTTATGATCCAAATACTCCTTTCATTTTTTTTCCCAGCGAGTTATTTACCTTGTCACATGACGAAATAATGACACAGTGGTCCGCTCATTCTACTTGGCGTTCCTGCGAGCATCTCCACCAAGATCTGATTATGATCAACGTGTTCCAGTAAGTGCGCGTAAACTGCTCATAAAAGGCCAAATTATGCATGAAGAATCGCTCCCTGTGGTCCTGCGGGTGAGGGGGACATGGTAGAGGTCTCGGTCTGGTCGTGGGAGTTGATTGGAGGAGGGCTGTGCGGCAAAAGCCCTCCACGTTAGTCAAGCAAAATCAGCAGCGGCCACTTGTTTATTTTTCATTATGCGTAGGCTGAAGCGCGGGCAAGGAAATTGGCTCACCGATGACACATGTTTTTTGGGGGGGATTGCCCCTCCCATGGATGCCTGGGTTTTCGTTTTTTCCCATCTGTGCAGAAATGAATGGCAAATGATAATAAACCGAGATTTTAAAGTACAACAATGTAACAAAACTTAACCAATGCCACTTTTTTGACGGATTCTGGTTTGGTTATCGGTTTCATCTTTGCATATATCTTGATTAGCCCCTGGGGGAAATTTTGACCCAACTTGGCGCTTTTTGATGTTTTTTATGCGTGATATCAAAGGAAAAGCCCCCCCCCAAAAAAAAAAAACAACAAAAAACTAATAAGCTAAAATATTGGGATACATTGTCAAAGCGTTGACGACTTTCAATATGCAATGCTGCCGGTCCTTCTGATTGTTTGAAAACGGGAGGTCGAGGTACATCCTATAGGTGCCAAATTTAGCCAATGTCAGGCTCATTTACTGCCATTCAAATTTGGAAATAGTCAATTTTGGATCTATTGAAAACCCGATGTTTTATCACGCATTTCCCACGATTTTTGCATTAATCCTTTCAACCGCAACTCGCCAACAGGGAGCAATAGAAATACTTGTATTGACACCCCAAAACCACCTTTAAACATTAGGGCGGAAGTAGCCAGGTGGACTTTTTACATCCCAGTTGTCTTCCTAGAGCATCCTGGGAAACCAACCCCCCCCCAGTTTTTTTTTCACAAGAGCCCAGAATATGAATAAACGCTCCTAATTTAGCACTTGTCTTAAAGCAATCAACAAAGGCTTCCAGCAAAGCAGAGAATAAACACCACTGAATTTTCGAAGGTTTGTTTAGGTGCTCATCTAAGAATAGATCTTTTCATAATGCCCTCGTCAGACACAAAGCATTAACGCGAGATGCCAAAATCTGAATGTTTTCTCAGGTCGTATCGCACCCTACTTCCTACTTATCTTAAACCCGCTGATGAAAAGTGCAGTCGAAAGCTCATACGGGGCAGGAAAACCCGCTCTCGTTTCCCGCCTGATTGCTGGCACTAATTTTCTGTCGTCCTTCTCCTGATGATGTCACATCCTGCCGATTGGCCGCTTATCGGAGCTGGCAAACTTCCCCTGGGCTTTTATGTAACTTCTACACGCGGTGTGGGTGCCAAGAGTCCCCATAAGTAATGTCTATCTTGAATAATTTAAAAATTTTGCTATGTGCAGTGATAAACATCTGCCGACTGCACTAATGTGCTAGGTGTGAGAGTGCCTTCTACTGGAGGAATGATAGTATTTGATTTTTTTCTCCTGAAGCCCTCTGTGAAATATTTTTTTAGCCTAGTACCGCAAAGTTATGGAGTGCTGTGCTATTATGTGTGTGTATAATATATATATATATATAATATATATATATATATATATATATATATATATATATATATATATATATATATATATATATATAACTGACTTTTTTTCATGCTGCAGTTCAGAAACGTAATTTTTTTCTTCTTCGGCCACTAGAGGGCCTTGTTTCACTTTTGCCAGTGAGAAGTCAAATTGGAGGAGGCTTTAAATGCATAGGTGTAGAACTCTTGTCCTCGAGGGCCGGTGTCCTGCCTGTTTTACGCTTTCCTCTCCTCAACACAGCCTCATTCGAATGATTAGCTCATTAGTAAGATCTGCAGGATCTGGAAAATGATCCTAATCATTTGAATCAGGTGTGTTTTGAGAGAGAAGGTTAGAAAACATGCAGGACGCCAACCCTCGAGGACTGGATTTCCACACCTCCGCTTTAGAGTGAAGGTTATGAAAATGTTTCATAAAGTGTAACTCCTGTAGTAAGTGTGTGTGTTGGAATGGTGCCTTTAAGGGGCGTGGCTGAGTCAGTAATGGCGAATTCATTTGCTCCGCCAAATTCGCTTGCTCACAAACAGATCACGAGGTCAAGAAATTGAGCAGCTGTGAACCAAAAGTCATTTTGGGTCATAAAACGCCATCAGCAACATAAAACTGACAGAAAAAAAATACCGAAAAGTTCAAAGCTATCATCGCTTTCGAAATTAAATTAGCCTTTCAATTAACAATTAATACATTAGTTCATCAATTATTTTGTAGATTTAGGGAATATATATACGTGTGTATGTATGTGTGTGTGTGTATAATATGAATACTTTTTTTTTAAAAGACTTCTGGTCTCTTTAGTAGTCAACAATACTGATACCAGGTACCGATACCACTTTGACTTTTTACTGATACCAGGTACCACTTTTACTTTTGATGCAATTTGTAAGGTTAAAGGACGGATTTTTAAAACCAATAATAAATACTTGGTACACATTAGTCTTCAATATTTTGTTTACCATCTCATGCCATCCATTTTTTTTCAGCATGTTAAAGATACGGGTATTGGGTGAATTTCAAATGACTTAGAGAAAAGTTTCCTAGCTTTTGACTAGGCTTTTGACTGGCTCCGATTATCTTTTGTACATCGGGTCGTACAAACCACTCCATGAATCTCCAGCCCTAACAAGCTTGCGCGTGTAATATCGGCGCGTGCGCTAATGAGCTCCGCCGAAATAATCCACCTCAACGGATCACATGACAGCGAGTGCACAAGCGATCCAGCAGGTGTTGTCCCACAACCGCCGCCCAAAAAAAAAGCTGCGGAAGCGGAGCCTTCTTTTTTCCGGCCCCAAATCATCTTTATCCAGCGTCCAAAATGGAATATTTCATTCTTATGCCTTGATTAATTCGAGTCCGCAAGCGCATCCGATCGACGTTCGCCCCGCAAACCGAGTAAGCTTTAATTTAACTGATGAGTGGATTAGTGTCGGACCAGCTGTTGCCGGGCCACGCTTGACCGGTAAGCCCCGGCCGGCGTGTGTAAAGGTGTTCACGCGGCGTAGACTCGGGGTGCGCCCTCCCTCCACGCTGAAATTTAATATCACGGACGTCATGAAAATCCCGAGTTGTAACCGCGACCCGCGCCGGCCCCCTGGAGGCGCTCCGGCTGCCGCCGCCGCCCGCCGCCGACGCTCCACTTACATGCTAGCCTTACATAATGTAATGGGCGATTCCACTCCAGATGGAATGTGGAGCATGTCGTTTCCTGACGGGCCGGAGTAGACGGTCCCAGACGCTACTCATGGAAATTCTGGGAACGGAAGACATGGGGGCCCTCCGTCTCCGTTCCAGTCACTGAGATTTGTGAATGGAGGGCAGTCAGTCAAGTAGGACGACGCAACACCTTCTCATCCTCCGCTTTGGCGCCACGGCTTCGCTCATCGGGACATTAGGAAAAAAACATTCGAAACAGAAGCCGAAGATCAAATTTGGTTGGACCATGTTCGAGTGAAATTTTGTTTTTTTCCTCACATGCCAATTTAAAAACCTTTATGTCACAGCGGCCCGACGTTTTCAACCGAAAACTGAAGCCGCACCGTCCTTCCTCACCACAAAACCTGGGCCGGCCACCAGAGACGCTGCCAAAAAACTAAAATCGAGCCAAAGGAAAATGAATGAACTGTTAAAGGATAAACTAAATCCGTTCCAAAATATCATCATTTGGAGTGCGGCCCATGCGGCTTGGTACCACTCGATCCACGGACCAGTACCGTGCTGCGGACCGACCGTTCAGGACTTCAGATTTAGACCAAAAATCCCTATTAATTTTGATGATGTCTAAAAAAATGATTGGAGCCTGTTATTTCATGGTAGATACAGTAAATGTATGTTTTCATTGGCTACCATTTTGGTGGTCTTTGACTGGTACTAGGGACAGTCAGAAGGTCAGCATCTGTGGACCACAGCAGACCTCTCATGGGTAGGCTCCTTTCCAGAGATTCTTGAAGCTGGTTTACAGTTTTCCAAAAGCCAGTACAAGGTTAATACAAAAGTGAGACTAAAACTCTTGACCTGTTCAAAGCCACGTCCAAGAAGTGAAAACTGTTCGTAGGTGTCCACAGATTGGCTTCAAACGTGATTGTCCCAGAAAACTCACCTTAAGACCTGTACCTCAGTCAACAAACTGACCCGATCTTAGTCCGTTTCAGTAGACTGCGCTGTCTGGCGGTGATTAATCCCCCACTTTTCTGGAGCGCCCAAAGTGGCCGCCTGGGAAGAGGTATTGGGCCAGGACTTCTTTGGCAGCCACCGAGCATTTTTTGACTTTTCCAGAGAATGTGGAACCGTCCGGAAACGGAGCGGCTAATTGGCAACAGAGATCCCGAGGAATGTCTCGGAACTACCGGCTCTTGTAACACTTTTACATAATCTTGCATAACTATAAGACTGGAAAATGTGATCTATACGTGTATATATAAACGTATATATTGGGGTTGGATATTGCCCCACTTCCGCCTGGAAAGACTGATGCCGGTCTGAAAAAAGACCAGGGTTTGACAAAGAGTGTCTGGTTTTCAGTCTTCCTTCTAGGAGGACGCAGGCTACCCGCGTCATTATTAGCGCAATGCGTGTGTTTGCTGTCTCAACTGGACTAAAGCTTAACCTCGAGAGGGAGCCTCATTTCAAACAGCTGCAGATGTTCTGCCGAGCTAATTAGGGGCAGCGGGACGTAGGCAACCTTGTGCACCAGAGGAGGGCTGCCGGCCAATGCCGACATAAACAATTCATTAAGAGCGACGGGTGTTAAAAGTGGATCAGGGCGCTGCGTGAAGTCTGGCGTCAAAACCCTGTTTCTTGCATGGCGTGATTTCACTTCCCGTTAGATTGTGGTAACCTTTGGAAACGCGGGTTCCGTTTGGACAAATATCGCTAGTTATAACGCGGCCAAGATATCAAAATTCCAGTTAATCCTTTGACTCTAAACTACTTGGGTTGAGTATTGTCTTCTTATACATTTAGAGATGAGCAACAGCTGCAATTTAAATCTCCGACATAATGAAAAAAGTTGGATATCATTTCGATTGGACGTCACTATCAAAAACAAAAGTCGTCCTCCGCTGAACAGCGAATGATGGCGACTAACATCTGGTGACATTTTTGCGACCTTTTGTTCACCTTGAACCCACCCTGACGAGATCAAAAGAGCATTGCGGACACGCAAAAAGCGACCGTGACGACGTATTCATAAACCGTTGCCCAAATTTCCTTTTGGAACCTCCGACCAGTGTTGGGGCTGGAAAAAAAACCCAGTAACTTTCAACCAGTTTGTGTTTGTAAATGTTGTAGTCTGGACCCCACCAAACAAGACCAAGAAAGTTAATGAAACTAGAGAGTATCTAATCGAGACAAGAACTAGAGGGTTATATCAAAGAAAAACTGATGAAGTTACTATTTTTTTTTCTTACAAATTGAAAAGGAATTGGTTGTTTACTGACCAGGTCTGATAGATCTTGAATCAAAATGCCTTTGATTTTGAAATGAGACAGAACCTTAAAAAGTTATCTTACCAAAACCGCTTTCTAAAACTCCAACATAAATTCTGAGTTTGAAGCTCATCCTAAACCCAACCCAAACCCATTGCGGTATCTTAAGACTTAAGCATCAAGGACAAGTAAACACTTTCTGCGAGAAAAGTTTCATAGTCCCCGATTTTTGCTTTGCTCTTTCCTCAAAATCGAAGTTGTGATTGTAATCTGGATCGGTGAGTTCCCGGAGATGTTAGTCCCTGGAGAGAGTACGGTAGCGTTGGCGGCGGCGGTTCCGGTCTCTAAGCGGACGCGCCATGACAACCGGTTTTGTTGAGAGGGCGCACCCCCCCGAGGGGAGGATACGGCGACAACAACGGATGATTTTTTTTTTCTTTTGGAGGGCGTGCGCGGCAAGATGCCTGGAAGCGGCACGGACCCGCCGCTGGGCGTAGAACCCTCTCCTCCACGGAGTACGCTCATCCGTCTCTAAGCTCGCCCTCGGGAGCCGGGCCACGCAAAACCGCTGCGCGATTGGCAGCGCAGTTGGGCGGGGTTAAACCTGCCGGGATGTTTCATATTCATACTCGGGAGTGAATACATAAGCAGTTCGTCGGGTCATCGCCTGCCGTCAGGAGGAAGCGGAGTTGTCTGGATTTTTTTTTTGTTTTCCTTTGGAAACCTTTTTAGTCCGGCGGTGGCATCCAGATGCCAGGCGATTGGCGTTCGCCAGGAAGGCCACCCTCGGGCCAGCGGCCCTGATCCGGCTCCCGCAACCGACCGCGGGGTCCTCCGAAGACTCCTGGCAACGGGCCCGTTCCCCTTGCCATGCTCAAACGCTCCAAGAACAAAAATGTCTCGTGGGTAAGCCGAATGTTTGCTACGGGCGGACGGGTATACGAGGACGAGTACAAGAGATTACGTCGCACCGTGCTGGTGTATTTGCCCTGGTTTTTGATGCTCCTGTGCCCGGTGGCCTTTCCAAAGAGAGGCTTTAGAGATTTGACTATTATATAACCACAAGCTACTACGTGTCCACTTGATCAAATCTGTTGAGCGCTCTGCCAACTCGGGTGGCGATTCGGGGAAGTTAGCGACCGAGTTTTGCCTTTCTCGCCGGACTCCTAAATGCGCAATGTTTTGGCAGTATTAGTGATAAGTCACTCCGTGGTGGCGTCCCCTGGTTTTTGATGGTTAAAAAAATTATTTGATATGTAATTCTTTGCTAGTGCAGCAGGATCAGGAGAGATTAAGCGCGAGAGTGGCTTTGCAGGGATGAAATCAGCTACTTGGGCACGGGGGGGCGGAGCAAAGAGGACCGGGTGAAGTTAGAGTTCACGTGTGTGTGTTTGCGTACCTTACCTTTAGGTACCAGGTGTAGCCGTAGGCCATATGCTTCAAACTACGATAAAATACGGAATTTTTTCCCCCTGTGTGTGTCCAGCGCATAAATGGCGTGCTTCTGTGTTTCCCACCTGAGGCAAACTCTAACCCCCTCCTACCCCACCCCTCCCCACCAACCCCCAAGTCCTTCCATATGCTGCATATGTCATGCTGCTGCGCTGTCCTCACACTGAACCTGAATGTTTTCAGCGCACGAGGCTGGAGTAAGAGAACTGTATTATAGTGTCTCACATTCATTCATTGTTTATTATTTTTTGTTTCAGTGTGTGTAGAACCCCCGATAAAAACTTTAAAATTGTACATACATATTAAAAATTGGGACCAAAATAGTATAGTAAGTGCTACGTATATATAATAATGCATACAATCAGAAAACATTATAAATAAAAAATATAGAAAGGATTTATTTACCTTGGGTAGCCTAGGCTAGGCTAGCTTCGTATTTCTTGATTATCTCCAGCTTGGTTTCCGTATAAATCATCTTTTTACTTCTTTCTTCAACATCAATAGCAATCTTGAAATACGGTTTTCTAACCACTCGCAATAGAACAAAGCTTTATCGTTTACCGCCATTTTGAAATAGCAGACCAGCATCTCCGTGAGGAGACGCCGACCAATAGCAGACCAGCATTGTAGTGACGTGTTACATGGAGGCATTGATGGCAACTGAAAATAAGTGCAATTACCTAAAAATGCCTGCAAATGGAGACAACACAAATACAGCCAACCCCTTAGGGTCATGACAGTTGTTTTTATCGCAAAACCGGGAAAATACCATAAAACGGGATGAAAAAACTCAGTATTGCACATCGCAACATAAAAAAACCTAGGCCAGAGACACTGTAACACGGGGGTCCACTGTATCACATCTAGTTGCGTAGAATGTTGTCACTTGTGAATTTTCGAGTATGTTCACCATTTTTACTCTGCTCTATTTCCTATTATAACCATACATACATACTTCATAAGGATCTTAATCCACAGTGCAAGAATTTAGTTCTCCTTTAAGGAATCAATTATCAGCAGTTTTTGATCATTTATCGTATCTTTTTTCACAGTAAATCATCCCTATGGATTTCATCGTTTGTGTTATACTTGAGCTGCAAGGCTGCGCTCACTCACTGTTGATCCATTGCACTGGTGTACACCAGTACCCTTGTCCACCCGGTCCGGTCATCGCCGGGCAGATTATTGCACCAGATGTTCCTCTCGTTCTGTCTTGTCCGTGCGGCGGCTGCTCTTTAGCACATTCGCTTCTCAGTATCACTAAAGCTTTTCGCAGTAGCGAAATCTAAACATGTTGTCAGCTCGGTGCTTTTTATCAGCCCCAATCTTCGCGGCTGAGTGGCATGGAGTTAACCGTGCAACAGATGTCAAGCTATGAAATTAAAACCTAATGCCCGGCCGGCGAGGAAAACACTTGTGAGCGAACCATCGCAGCGGGCAGATTAAACACGGGATGGCGCGTCGTCGCTCGGCGTAAGCGCTGTCGTAGTGGCCGTCCTCTGACATAAAATCACTTGGAACTTGCCGGGTGGCGGCGCAGACATTGTCTCCTGGCTTCCAACTCTGGGTCACGGCGGGATTTGCATTGTTCATCGGCGTAGGAGACGAGCGGCGGCGCGGGTGGTTTCCGGCGTTGGGGGAGGACGAGCATGCCCAAGAAGCCCAAGGTAAAAACAAGAACAAGAAAGCTGTCCTGGGGCCCGTGCCAATGGGCTCATGTCGGACAGCGAGCTGCTCTCAGGGCTGACTTGCTAGCTTGAAACATCGGCGTTAACTGAACGAAAATAACCAAGCTAGTCTCGCCAAAGACTGTTGGACTTTGCTAAGTCCGTTTTGTTACTTTTACGCTTCCCTAACAGCACCCATAAGCCTTAAAGAATCTCCTGAACAATTGTGCAACCTTAATCGTCTTGTAACATCGAGGATTGATGTTGACCTGCTTTTAGCCTTGCTAAAGTACAGTACTCTTCTCCTAAATTCATTTTCTCGTACTACGACGATTTTGTTCATGTGAAAAAGGTAAGCTTTTTTTTTAACTCTAAAACTCTGGCTCTTTGTAAAGTCTGATCAATCTTCTTACGGAGAGAAGCAATCATTTCAAAGCGGGTCCAGGATCAAGCGCGGCAAACCTCAATTATTATTCTGATGTACTGTTCAGTATACTGTGGATATGCTCCAGTCGGACCGGGTCACCTTCTTTGATTTCCGGTGTGCCGCTTGTAAACCTTTGACATGAGAGTCTTCATGTGCTTAGGAACCACAGAGCGACACTCTCGAAACGAGATCGTTATCCGTCAAATCCTGATCGAACCGTCAACAGTCTTCTTGACTTTTGCCCTTTACCGGAAGAGTGAGTTTCAGTTGGCTTGTTTTTTTGGATTTTGGCTTGTCGAGTTCTTGGTCTTTAAGGTTCAGCGGTGGATTGCACTGTCGTGGAATTGCAAAAGTCCGAACTCTCCAATTTGGGGTATTTGACTCGAAATTCCAGGGCAAATACCTCTCTAACCTCGTACACATGTTCAGACAGGGAGACCTAAGCATACCTTGTGACACAGGTGTCGAAATCCAGTCCTCGAGGGCCGGTATCCTGCATGTTTTCAAACCGTCTCTCAAACGCACCTGATTCAAACGATTAGGATCGTTTTCAAGCTCCTGCAGAGCTTGTTAATAAGCTAATCATTTGAATCGGGTGTGTAAAGGGAGAGAAACTAGAAAACCAGCAGGATGCCGGCTCTCGAGGACTGGATTTCGACACCTATGCCGTATGATATTCGGACAATACGTGACAACATAGCAAGTGACTGTCAGGAAAGACAGAAAAAAAATGACAGCCATCAACGCTCTTTGTTGTTGTTACGTTTTGCTTGTTTGGAATGTGATCACGCTTCGCCGCTCCACTGCGCTTCTTGTCCTCGCTCTGTTACGCAGTTTTTTGTTTTTTCGCGTGGCCTCCCTTCGTCTCGGAGTCCGTAATTAGAGATGGTCCTCGCAGCTCGAGTGACGTGGCGCGTCCCGTATCTCGGTAACCTCGGTTGGATGCCGGCCGCCGCCCCTTGCGGGTTTCATTAGTTGCGAATCACAGTCCCGCCGGACCGAAGTCAAGATTTTCCATACGTGCTTTTATTTATATTCGGGAGATGGGCCTGGTAACTTTGATAACCTCAACCAAATCCCCAAATTCAAATCCTGTGTGCTTTTTAAGAGAGATCTTAAAGATCTTGAGAGACGTTTGGAGAAGTGTAAAATCTTTGACATATCTCACTTTTGTTACAAATGATTCTGTTGTTATTTGTGATCAAATTGAGTTTTACCAAGCATTTCAGCGTTCTGAATCCTTTTAAGTTTACTTGTTGTCATGAAGTCCATCAGGCCCTTTTAGGAACTTTTTTTTTTTGTCCTGAACCTCCGATCTCGGAATCCCTCTGAGTCTTTTTCGGGAATTTTTCGTAGATCATCGCCAACGTAAGGGGCAGGGATTGCTTCCAGGAAAATGGAATCTTTTATCAGGGTAGTACGTTAAGTCCCGGTGGCGCGTTTTTCATTTGTGTAAAAGCCCTCTTGGCAAGTCTGGAGTTCATTTCTCAGTGATTGGTGTGTTTTTACAAACTTTGACTGCCAAGCATGCCTCGCTTTCAAACGCGCGCTTGACAGGCAAAGAAAACTCCGTTGCCGAAGCCGGATTTTGTTTTTCTTTCACGCAGGCGGCCGCGGGTCGGAATAAATCAACGGTTTCTCATATCTGTTTTCATTTTGCGTTTTTTTTTTTTACACGTCATCGCCGGTCTGAGCTTGTTACGCAAATTAATTCGTGATCCCTGTCTATGCGACTATGCGGGGCGTTTATGTTAATTGTGTGTGTCTGGAGACTCCAACTCTCTGGTATTCATCTGCATGCCAACAGCATCAGTTTTACCACTATGACATGAGAATACCGACGGCATTGATTGGTTTCTTATTAGGCTGCTTGTTGAGAGATATATTTTTAGTTTGTAGCTAGCGACACCGGCTTCCACGTCCTGATCAGCAGCGCCACACTCTGCATGTGGCCTTTCCTCCCTCAAGGCTCCGTCCCAATTAGTCCGACTTTCATTTTGACGCCGCGCACAATGTGTTCAACCCATCCGGATTGACCTTTTTTCGCAAACAACAACAGGGGAATGGCTCTTTCTCGGCACAAACAAAATCCGTCCATCAACACCTCCACGCCTCACAAACCCCCAATAAAATGCCGTAATCCTCCCTTAGTCGCAACATAAAGCCAGCAAATTACCATGTGAGGTTTGTAGCCTTTTATTTTCCGTGCTTCCCTGCGGAGACTTCAGGAAGTCGCCTACAAGAAAGAAGGTCTGTCCTATAAACCGCCATTAAAGTGCTGTTTTATGCTTGAAGTTAAGCCATCATTTACCTTGTGTCCTTTAGATAAGGTGTTGTTGATAAAGCTGGCAACGTTGATATGTCACTTTCTCAAATGGCTTTCTGAGGGTGTGTTGGACTTCGCATTTGATTCTCTCTGTAATCTCTGTGATACTTTCTCCAAAAGCAGGGAAGTTTGAGAGGTGACTTTGAGAGGTGACCATCCAACCGCTAACATCTTGCTAACTCTGTGGTCTGTTGCAAGTACAGTGGGCCCCCGTGTTACGAGGTTAATGCGTTCCGCGGTTTGGCTCGTAAGGCGAATTCACAGTGAGGCGGGCAATCCAAACCTATTTTAAATAGCTAATGCGTTTAGAACCAGGTAAAAACATCAAAATTGTACATGCATATTAAAAATTGGTACCAAAATAGTATAGTACATGTATACAATCAGAAAACATCATGAATAAAAAATACAGAAAGGATTTATTTACTGTTTAATTTGCACTTGTTATGCCCATATTCCCTAGTAAGGGTTGCCTAGGCTAGGCTAGCTTTGTATTTCTTGATTATCTCCAACATCGTTTCCAAATAAATCAAATTCTTACTTCTCTCTTTAACATCACTAGCGATCTTGGGACCTATGGCTGACCCATTCAAGTTTGAATTAAGCAGTAAAATGCGCTATGAATACGGTTTTGTAACCACTTTCGATAGAACAAAGCTTTACCATTCCGCCATTTTGAAACGAGTGACGCTGACCCATAGCGGACCAGCATCTACGTGAGGAGACGCCGAGCAATAGCTGACCAGCATTGTAGCGACGCATTGCCTGGAGGCATTAACGGCAATTGAAAATAAGTGCAATTACCTAAAAACACCTGCAGATGGAGACAAAACAACACAAATACAGTCAACCCCCTAGGGTCATGACAGTTGTTTTTGTCGCAAAACCGGGAAGATACCATAAAGAGGGGACGAAAAAACTCAGAATTCCATATCGCAACATGAAAAAAACGTAAGCCAGGGACACTGTAACACGGGGGTCCACTGTATCTAGTTGCTATAGTGGTTTGTTGCTGATGTTGCTAGCATTTGTTCTATTACTTGTGTAGGTGGTATAGGTACTTTTTTGTTGTGGTTGTGTTAGGGGTACCGTGCCTATCTTTTGGAAAACATCTAACATCCTAAAATGATTAAAAAAAAAGAATTGATAATTGAAGGCAATTCAGTCAAGTGCCCAGTGCCTCACAGCTACACAATGGAAGTGCTGAGCAGTCAGGTTTCTAGTCGTCCTGATGATGAAGGGTCTGAGCTGACGTGCCTCTTGAAACCATTGTTTTGTCTGGCGCCGACTACGCTTTGCTTTGTCACGTGCCGAGCACACGCTCCGCAACATAATCCTCACAAGGAGGGGGGGGGGGGGGGTTAACCCCGATCAAACCCAATATAATCCAGGATTTAGCCCGGGCCGCCCATCAAACAACTCACTGGGGGGGAGAAAAAAAAAAAATCTGGCTTCTAGTTTGTCGTTTGTGTAACAGGTTCTTTAGAGCCGTTCCCACCTTTTGGCGGGGAATACGTGATTGGGCCGCGTCTCTCGTTTCAAAACATCGCACAGATCGACGCTTGACCATTTTTCTTTCATCAAATTATCAGTAACGACGGCGCGCTCGTTACCCTCAAGTCTAAAGAAACGGAAACTCTCAGTGGCCTCTGGTTGTGATAGCCAGGAGCGTTTCAACGTTTTGTTGGATAATGACTTCCTGATATCTCGGGCTCACCACCATGTGTTGAAAAAACCCGTAGCCTCTTCTCAGGCAAATTGGAACTCGTGCAAACGACACAGATCACACACGCGCGCAGGCATCAAAAAGCGTCTGCAGCTGCTTTCTGGAATTTTCAGAGCGGCCCCGTTGGCCAGAGATCTTCCTCGCTTACCCGTTCTGTGTGTGTGGGAGGGACAGAGGTTTGGGAGGAAAGGGGTGGGGGGCTTGTTTTTCGGGTCTGGTGGACGCTTGTGGAGTTCTGACGGCGTATACTCCCAGCGTGGGAAAGACGCCCGTCCTCTCTCCGTGCCTCTGAAGTCGGATTACCTAAAAGAAACTTTCAACTCTTCTCCCAGCTCACACTTTTTTAGGGAGGGCATACAGAAGCAAAAAGGCTAAGGAAATCTTGCGCTGCGCAGCAAAGATGGGCAGCCGCTGAGATTTTTTTTTTTTTTTTCCCTCCCGGCAGAAATGTTTCACTCGGCTAGTGAGGACTCTGACTTGGTGAGTTTCAGGAAACTTTTTCCGCGCTTTTTACAAGGCTCTCTTCCTTCCTCTCTCGGCGAGGGGAAGGGCTTGGATTACGGCAGAATGGAGGTTATTGGGGCACGTCGGAAGGGGCGTTATCCCACGGTTGAACTTCAAGTTAACTTGCACGCCGAGCTAGCGTACCGAGCGTTTCTTTAAATTTGGTTTGCGTTGGTGAGTTAGATCGGATACACTAAGTTGATCTTGGTCTTTTGTCTTTGCTCTGCAATCATTTTCAATATTTAGTCTCCTGATCCCAAGCCGATCGTCAAGGTACGCCTGAACTTTGTAGCCCCGTCGGCGGCATGCGCTCGGCATGCCGCTTCTTCTCAGACGGCGCGTTAAAGTGTCGCTTCGATTTTTGAGTTAGAGAACAAGGCGGAAGGCAATGCACATCGGACCCGCAAGAGGATAGAACAACCTGCAAGTTTGAGTTAATTTAACCCAAAGGCTCTAGGAAAAAAATGGGACTAAATTGTCGACAACAGCGTGTAAATGTAGATCTGAATAACTACAGTAGGTAGGCGCCGCAATCTTCGATCTGGACTTTTTGGCCCGGGGTCAGCAATGAATCTAATATGCATGATTTTGCAGACTACCTGGATAAAACTCACACAAACCAAGACAAGGAAGGCCTAAAATATTTAAAATATTTTTCAGAACAGGCCTTTTTCCCAACTACGTACTCTATCTCTGCCCGCGAATTTTTTGACTTTATGGCCCAATTAAGTAACGTAAGAACGCTATATCGCCAAAAAGTAAAATGGCAAAACGCTTCATACTGTCCACATGAAATAAAACCAATGAGGCCCAACGCAAGAATCTCCAGCGCGCTCCCATTTGTTGGATGTTCCGTTTGACCGGAGCCGGTTAGCCCGCCGCTCCTTGCGCTCGCTCGGCCAGCTCTCATCAATCATCTCGCAGTCTTACACCTCATACGCCAGGAAGCTGCCGGAATATTGATGACGCAGGCGTAAAATACAAGCGTAGCCCCCCCGCCACCGCCACCGCCACCGCCATTCCCGCAGGCCGGCCTCTCTCACTTAACTGTATCCTCTTCATCAGCCATCATCCTATTATAGCGCTCGGCGTGCGCCGAGGGAACGAGCCGCTAGATAAAGACCATCCTGGCGGTGAGGGGATTGACTTCTAATGAGAGCGATGCCCCCGGCAGGGACGGCAGCCGCCGGTCGCAGGTAAAATTTATTAGCCCCCCGGGATTAGGCCATTATACGCTGTTAGAAGTCCTAAAACACTTTTTTTTCCCCGTGTCCTTGAACATTATACATTTAAGTTAATGAATATAGCCCAGCCCACTGCTTTTAGATTTTTGAAGTACCTTTTGGTTTCATTATCTCCGCCCAAGCGCCATCATCTCTCTCGAGCGCTTTGACGTCGCGGCCATCTTTTTTGCCAGACTTTTTATTGCCGACTCATATTCCCGGTACGGATAATAAAAAAACGTACCGAAAGCTATGGATCGTGAGATTTTGTTTGAAATTAGCCGCGTTGGAAGCGCGAGGTGGCCTGACCCCGCAACTCGCCGGCCACGCCGTCTTGTCGCGTGATCGACAGCCTGCGAGTCCATCTCGGCGATGGGACGACGCGCTGCACTTACCTAATGCGCTGGCACTCGGATTGCTGGGTAAACACTTTTCCGAGGCCTGTCAGTGTCACCTTGATGTCTGTGCATCCCCCTCGATTGAGAGCAAATTTTAGTAAGCGCAGCGAGTAGCAGTCGGCCGTCCGGACGCCAAGCATTTCACCGACTTGAACAAAGTGGCGGTGATGGACAGATGGCAGGGGGGAGCGAGGCGGTCCGCAATGAGTCACGACAAAACCCAAGTAGGGCCGTGTTGGCCATTGTCAGCCTCCGACGGTTTCTTTCTCTGAATAATTGTTTAAATAAGCGACTGGGATTTATCAAAGCAATTCTGTACTACGGTTAATCGAGAAAGATCCCCGGTTCAACTTCCTACTTCACAGAACTCCGACAAAAAAATCCCATCTTTAACAATGTCCAAGAAGCTTTTGTTGGTCCAAATCCAACAAAGTATTTTAAGCCCTTGTATTTACTGGATATAAATATCATTTTCTCTACACTGAGAAAGGAGGCCAATAGCGCTGAAGGTCACCTTCGAAAAAAAAACGCAACATCCCCCCCCCCCCCCCCCCCCCCGCCACTCTTAAGTGAAGGCTTCGAAGCCGGAGAGCTTAAAGCACTGGAAAATCCCTGCGGAGAAGGCAGAAGGCAGCGCTTAGATGGCTTGAATGGAAATGAATGCATTTTAGATACGTTAAAGCTGACACAAGAAGCTTTCAGATCTTGTAGATTCGACTCTGGTCGGCCGACCAGCGTTTTGACTTAATTGGAGTCGTCCTGATGTAATACTCTCAACTCGACCAGGTTGTTTCCTTTGATGGACGATGGGCAAACGTCCCTTCGACCTTCTAAAGGATGGACAAAGTGAATCAAAGCCCTAATGTGTCCGAACGTTCGTTAGGGCTGTCATTGTGGGCGTTGGAGTAGACTTGTGTTTTTTCTAGGCCCTTTTCCGTCTCAACGAGTCTTCGTCACTGGTCTCCAAACAGATCCTGCGTCCTGCCTTGCGGATCTCATTCGCGCTAGCTACTTGACATCTACTCAGGATCAGGTCGCAGGTTTCAGCCGCTCGTCTTCTAGTATCTGTAGAACTTCTGTTACATTTTTAAACAGTTGTTTCTTTCTTGCACTTTCTCAACGTGGAGTCTAATTGGTCTTAAAGAGCTCCAACGTCTTCAAGTGATAAGCGCGTGTTGATTGGATCTGATTAGGGCGGCTGATTAGCGTGTCAGCGTTGGAGCTCCTCAGGGAGTAAACAACTCTTATTTAAAAAAAAAAAAAAATCACCTTTTCCTCATACTCCGGCTGCTGACGCTCCCACACCGGATGACCTCCGAACTCACGCAACCCCGCGAACCGGTCCGCGGGAGCTACGTGCGTCATCGGCGCAGCGGCGGATCCCTTTTTAGCAACCTCTCTCAGCCAAGTCTTGCTCCTAAATGGAGATGGGAATGTTTTAATTAAGGAGCTAATTATGCTCATTTGTCCCATGTGGCTTTGCGACGGCCCGAGATTCATCTCCACGGATCCGCCGGGCGCCCTCAGATTTTAAATAAAGATGTTTTCTGCAGCTAGCGGTTAAAACTTACAATGAAAACGTAAGAAAGTGCAAGAAACTGAAGAGAAAAATGAACACGAACTGAAACGTCGCCCCTCAGAATTGAACCAAAGATATCATCGTGACGCCATTCTAACCAGCGTTACTGGAAAAGTGAGACCGTTTTCAGAATTTCTTGTAAATGTCCACATTTTTGTTAGTATTAGGTTCCTTGTTGACCAAATAGCGGAGAGCAGAGCATCTAGCTCCACTTCAAGTTCACAAAGAGAAGATTTTGAGCATTTAGGAACCCACTGAACAACAAAAAGAAACAACACTGTAACAATACTCCTTCTTGAAGAAGGGCTTCCCAAATACGATATTTTGGGACCCGTTGAACTTTGGTTGTGGCTGTTTGGATCTTGTCGGGATTTCAGTCATTCAAAAATTTCCTGCAACAAGAGAGTTCCAGGAGAATTCTGACGACCGCTGAGCAAACATTTGAGATCTCGGATGAAGCCCGATGAGCTCAAAAGTACGGCTGCCTTCTCCGATGCGTACCAACATTCGCCGTGTTTGGATGATGCAAGTTGGATATTTTGGGACCCATAGACACTGAGTGGCGAACGTTGCTCGTGGCTGTTTCGATCTTCGGAAATTTTAAACGGGACGGGAGCATTCCAGGCGAGCATCCGACGACCGTTTTGAGATTAACAACATAAACGTTTCCACCGAGGAAAGTGTTTGCGCGATGCAAATCAAGACCCTTGAACGGCCAGGGGCGTTTGTGACCTTGTCGATACTGATAAACTGTCACGTTACTCCGCGTGCATGTCGGCGGCGGGATTATTTCATGTGTCACACGTGCGCCCGGCGTTGTTGCGCTCCAACAATAAGCGGCCGGGCCAGAACCCCGCAATGCCAGCAGATGGATGCGACGTTAGGGGGTAACCGAGGGAGAAAATGTGGGGAGTGACGGAGGAGAGGGGGGAGGGAGGAGGGGCGGACGGAGACAGAGCGGCAGAATCACTGAAATAGCACAGGCGAGCTTGTGACAAATGCGGAGAGGCGCGGAGAGCTTGCGTCAGGGCGGCGGCGCCTGCGAGGCTCGGTTAGGAGGAGTCGGGTCGGATCGGCTGCCGAGCGGCGATGGGAGGATGCGGCGCTCGGCCGCCGCCTGACTCATCCTCGGAGTCGGCACCTGCTGCGGCCGTCTGAGGAGACGGGGGCTGAGATTATGCGCGGGGCGGGCGCTTCCTGTGGATTCCTCCTCATTGAGCGGCGGGGCTCGCCGGAGCTGCGGCAAAGCCACGGTGAAAGCGGCATTCCCCACGCGGGCGTCGGAAGGGAGCGGCCCTTCCTGCGTTTTGGACCTGTAGCCGGGGCGGCGGCGCCGTGAACTTGACCGCGGCCGTGCCGGTCCGAGCGTAGCGCCAGTGGCCGAGGACACTGAGTGAGCGGCGTGGCCGATGAAGGCCACCTGGATGCGACTGCTGAAACGAGCCAAGGGAGGTCGCGTCAAGAGTTCGGACGCCTACGTAAGATCGCCCCCCTCCAGTTGCTTACCGTCTTGCGCGCGGCAGGGCCGTTGGGCGAGGGCTTTCTTATCTTTACGTGAGCGTTTGCAAAAATAGTCCTCCAAACTTCGGGAGGTGACCGACACCTGTTTGCCGTGGAAAACCTTGATTGACCATGTGGCCCAGTTACCCAATAAACAAAGAACAATATATATTTAAAAAAAATAACTGATAAACACAAAACTAAAATGAAGATTTGGGGGAAAGTAAATTAAAAATTATACTGTTTTATAAAATTATTCTGAATTTAGTACTTAAGTTTTCGCCAGCCACTCAGATAAATTTGATCAGAAAAAAATATGGAAACAGATACACAGAATTGAATGGGACCAAAATGTCTTGAGTGAGTTAAAGAACCCCGAGAAATGACTAATTGTCAATAAAAACTAATTATACACTTTAACCCTTAACACAAGGGTTAACACTAGAAGTGTGACAGCTAAGTTGGTTGTGCCATTTCAAACCTTGACATGATGTCTCCATCTGGGTGAAATTTCAGCTCCAAAGTGTCTTTTCATTGCTTAAGGTGCAAAGCAACATTTCAAGTTTGCTTCAGCACAGAATCAGTTGCAACTGTCTTAGTTTCCTGCTTCTTATTGCTGCAATTTCCCATCCACTTAGTCCAGCAAGAGAAATGCATGCTCACTTGGATTCGGGTCGGGTGATTGACATACCTCTTCTCTACCTTCAACTCGGTTGTTTCCCAGTATGCTTGGTGACATTGTCCATCAGCCCTGTATATATATATATATATATATATATATGTTGTTTTTTTTTGTTTGTTTTTGCATCAATGAGACTTTCATAATCGCAACAGCGGTGACATCCCCGGAATGAGGGAACGTAGATGAGGGAGCCATCGCCCAGCGTGGCGTGCATGCAACGGGACGGCCGGGTAATTCTAATGAGGCGGCGTGAGCGAGGGAAGCTATTTTTAGCGTGTTGTGGTGGTGCAGTGAGATGAATGAAAGCTCTCGCGTGGGTGGCCAAGTTGCGTACGGGCGCGGAGGATCCGCCGCGCCTCGGACTCCCGTCTACTCGCGGCGACCTCATTTCCGCGAATGTCTCGCCGAAATCGATTTGTAAGCGCGGCAAGCGGAGTAAAGCTGTTGTTTGCTTCCGCAGGGTTCGGCCGATTCCTACACCAGCCGTCCGTCGGACTCTGATGTGTCCTGGAGGAGGACAGGGAGGCAGTGCGCAGAGAGGCAGAGAGGCAAGCGCAGGCTCAGCTCGACAAGGCCAAGGTATGCTGCCAATGCGCGTGGGCTTTTGCTAAATAGGAACTCCTAAAATTGCCCATAAATGTACTTTTGGAAAAGTTCGAAACCTCGTTCTGCTTGCGGTATTTTAGCCGAGGATGGCACGCTCCTGCTAGTGTGATAGCTAAGCGGTCGTGCCATTTTGAACTGAAAACATGTTGTCACCATCCGGGTGAAATTTCAGCTCCCTAGTCTTTTCTTTCAATGCTTTCCTTTTCATGTGAAATGCCTTCGATGTAAATATCAATGGAGTGGATGAAATACCGCACAAGGGTCAAGCAGTCATTGCTCCCCGCAAAAATGCTTTCTAATCAGTGATGTTATGATATGTATCAAAGGAAAAATCATTTTACGTGTTTAAAAATTATATATATGTAATATTGTATTAGTTGTTTAAACTTTTATAATGGGCACCATTCCTAGGTATAATAGTGTGAGGCTTTTTCAAACTATATATATATATATATATATATATATATATATATATATATATATATATATATATATATATATATATATGTGTGTGTAGCTTTGCACCACAACCCTAAAAAGTTGCACGGTCGCAAATCATAAAGTGATTTTTTTTGATCGACTCAGCAGAATGCAGAGCTCCAGGGTAGCCAAAAGAAATCACCACTTGGATGGGCATCAATTTGCACTTCTCAATAAGTACTTGCCACCTTGCCATTAGAATTGGCTGAGGTAATTAAAGAAAGTGTTGGAGGGGGGGGGGGGGGGGGGGGGGGGGGCGTCTATTTGGGAATTTTATGGACATTTTTGTTGGATCTGTAGCGAAGAGGATTGGTTGGAACCGTATGGGAGATGTGCAGCGTTTATCTCTGGGGTGGGAGGGTTATTTGTTTTGTTTTTTTAAACAAAGACAACAACAAAAATCTCTGTATTCTGCAACCGACGGTCAAGTGCCGGCGTAATA
The DNA here is from genome assembly GCF_059441005.1 of Hippichthys cyanospilos. NCBI lineage: Eukaryota > Metazoa > Chordata > Actinopteri > Syngnathiformes > Syngnathidae > Hippichthys > Hippichthys cyanospilos. Next base: position 13,628,667 of record NC_142387.1, read on the forward strand.
TTATTTATCGGTCTCCCTCCCTCCCGGCAGATCAAACCAGTTGCGTTTGCCGTCCGCACCAACGTGAACTACTGCCCCAGCCACGACGACGATGTCCCCGTCCCCGGCATGGCGCTCTCCTTCGAGGCCAAAGACTTCCTCCACGTCAAGAGGTGCCCCCCCCCCCCCCCCCCCCTCCCCCCCATCTCCCGGGGGCGGCTGAAGAGCTTTCTCTTACTTTGTGCTAGAAATTCAACAACGACTGGTGGATAGGACGTCTGGTGAAGGAAGGCTGCGACATCGGATTCATTCCCAGTCCCGTCAAACTGGAAAACACTCGAATCCTCCAAGAGCAGAGAGCTAAACTGGGCAAGTTCCATTCCAGGTAAAAAAACAAACAAAAAAAAAAATCAGTTACTTATTTATAGCTTTTCATTTTTTTTCAACTGTTTTTAGTTCATAATTGATTGCTTTAGATAATATAATAAGCTACTTACTACTCGATTACTTTTGGTAATTAAGTACTGAAGTAGTTGATAGACAAAAATGAATCTATCTCTCAAGTATTTGATTGATTTAGGTCCAAAAGTAATCAATTTCTCAATGGTTTGTCATTGATTAAATTAAGTATTAAGGTAATCAATTGCTTTAGGTTTTAAAGTACATAAATAACTGATTAGCACTTAAGTACATAGATTACTTTAGCAAATAATAGCATAAAGTAATCAACTGTATTAGTATCTGATTAAATAAAGTAGGTACCTGAAGTACTTACTATAGATACTTAAGTACTAGAATCATCAATTACTTGAGAGCTTAGCTAATTTAGCATCAGCCATTTTCTTATGAAAAAAAAAATATATATAATTTTTATTGTATTTATTTATTTATTTTGAAGTATCTGGAATTGAATATTTGGACATTTAAAAACAAAACGAAACAAAAACGTAGAAATACGTCTTTGGGATTGAATGAGTTAAAAAAACAAACGTCTAATTGGACCAAACTTGATGTTGCGCTCCGTCGCGGGTGGATTGTGCGCGTGTGTTCGGAGAACGCAATGAAGTCAAATATGATGAGATTGATTGAAATGGATCACACTTAGCTTGAACTCCCACGCATGCCGACGTCATATAATTTTCCCCCATGTCGTTCCAGCAAACTGGGAGCGAACTCCTCGTCCAGTTTAGGCGAAGTGGTTTCCAACTCCCGCAAGTCCACTCCTCCTTCGTCCGGTAAGCAACGCCGGCGCCGGCGAGCCCGCCTAGCGTGGCCTCCCCCCCCGATAACTGTCGCCCACCGTGGACAGCCGTTGACATAGACGCCACGGGCTTAGACGCGGAGGACAATGAGCCCCCGGTCATCCTGCGCTCCCCTCGATGCGGCGCCAACACACTCACGTCCCCCTTAGCAAAAGAGAAACGAATGCCATTTTTTAAGAAGGTAAACTGGACGGCGGCCCCAGGCTCTTTGGCGCTCCTCCGCCCGGCGAATGCCGCCACTTTTCGTCCCCTTGCTGAGCACCGCAGCATGCGCCTGCCTCTTTTGTCTTTCTCCTTCTTGAATTTCTCTCTTTCTCTCTGCTCACCGCAGCCAAGCAGAAGCAGAAGTCTGTAAGTTGCATCCACCTTCCGATGATCACTGATAGATTTTTGAGTCGTTCCGGAATCGGAGGACATTTTAGGTCCCATCCATCAAATTGTGCAAAATATTAAAACTTGTGCATTTTCTCCTAAGTCAAGAGAAAAGAATGCTTGAAAATAGTTTTAAAATATGAAATAATTCCGCTGTACCCCCTAAAACAGGGTGTCACACTTTTTTTGTCTCGAGGGACGTTATGATCGTAAAGCCGAAGACATTTTAAGTTTGACGCATTTGACCTAGTTTTAAAATCAAAGGCCAGTAAAAGTATCAGGGTTAGGCAATCTAAAACATTTAAGGAAAAAACAAACAGGAAGGAAGACAAGGCACTTTTGCTCACGAGGAGAGCGGACAGGAACCTACCTCTTCTCACTTGATTTTAATACACCTTGAAAGTTGACATACCTGAAATGCTGCGTTATCTATCTCTTAGTCGGTTTGTGTGTTATATGTGTTTTTTTTCTCACTTGTTTATATTTGGAAATTGTATTTTTACTGTTCAGCACTCTGGTTGACTGGTCTTTTTAAATCCGCTTTATATATAAAATTGACTTGAACCTGCGTTTTCTCAGCGCTCCTTCCAGTCTGGTTACACTTTTTTGACCAATGCAGGAAAGAAAAACAACATCGAAGAGAAAAGAATGCTTTGAAAATAGTTTAAAAGTATTAAATAAGTTTGAAGAGAAAGAAACTTGACATTAGTTTTCAAGAATTTTGAAGCCAAAATGTCTTCCAATTCTAGAATGACCCATATATATATATATATATATATGTATATATATATATATACATATGTATATATATATATATATATATATATATATATATATATATATATATATATATATATATATATATATATGTATGTATATATGTATATGTGTGTGTGTGTGTTTTCATGCTTGTTTGAATGCCCCGTCGTGCTGTCAATGTGACTTTGTCATCGCTTTTCCGTCTGACTTCTCGTGTTTGCAGTTTTGCATGATTTTTAACGGATGTGTTTCTTCTCTAAAAGACGGAACACATTCCTCCATACGATGTTGTGCCTTCCATGCGGCCCGTGGTTCTGGTTGGACCCTCGCTGAAGGGCTACGAGGTACGTCGTCGCTACACATTAAAACACACACACGTGCAAAAAAAAAAAAAAAAAAGCCCAAGTTTGCATTTCACAGAAACATTGTGTGTTGTGTTTTCTTTTTTGTTGTTGTTTGTCTTGCTTCCAGGTGACGGACATGATGCAAAAAGCGCTGTTTGACTTTTTGAAGCACCGGTTTGAGGGACGGTAGGTCCTTGTCCTGCACCCCCCCCCCCCCCCCCCCATTTTCCCCCCTGCCTTGGGGAGTAAGTAACAAGTTGGCCCAGAGAGACGCGAGTGTGGTGCTGCTCTAAATAGGCATGTCCTTAATAGGCCATCGTGGGCTCGTTTGAGGCCGGGCGGGATTGGGCCTTTTCGACGTAAGGCAGGGAACGCACACGAGCCTTAACGTTATAATTCACGCGCGCACATTTACAGGTGCGTCGTTACCCTAAATAGACATTACTTATACATGATGTCGTCACGTGAGGCTAAAAACAAAAAAATGAGGTCATCTGCGGCGTCCTTGTTTGACTTTGTGGCTCCGACTGGCAGAATCTCCATCACGCGCGTCACGGCGGACATCTCGCTGGCCAAACGCTCGGTCCTCAACCATCCCAGCAAGCACGCCATCATCGAGCGCTCCAACACGCGCTCCAACTTGGGTAAGTCACGATTATCTGCGCTGTCGCAACGTTAACAGGGAAAATGCCGTCATCAAGCCTATGTTCCGTTACGTACCACTAGAGGGAGCCTGTAAACTATTTGAGGTGCACTTGCAAGAGGAATACATAAATGTGTTGAGATGTTGGAAAATAACTATTTTTCTGATGCAATATTACAGGGGGCTTCAACCCAAAAATGTTCCTCGCAAACTGTTCTCTTATCACACACACACACACACACACACACACACATATATATATATATATATATATATATATATATATATATATATATATATATATATATAAAAAAGCATTTTTATTATGTGGAATTTAGAGAGCTAGATCCATTTGTTTTTATCCTTCTCGGGCGGCCATTTTGCATTTTACAATGCTAATTTAAAAATGACATCACTGTTGCGCATGGCTCAAGTAACGACCAATCATGACAGCTTACAAATGTCACAAGACCAAACTCAGAAAATATTTGATTGGTCGTTACCTTAGCCGTGCGCAACTGTGATGTCATTTTCTGTCGACAGCAATGAACAAAATGGCCGCTCTCTCTGATAAGATAAAAAAAAAAAAAAAGGTGGCTTTTGTTGCATAGCTCATATTCCACGCAGAAAATCTTATTCAGAATTTCCTGTTACGACTGGTGGGGCTAGTGGAATATATTTGGGGAAAGAATAATTTTGCTCGTTTAGCAGCAGCATAAGAAGTCGTGATGTAGCTTTTGTCCAAAGTTCTCGCCGCAATTTCGCCTTTTGCCACGCCGGCTGGCAGCCTGCACGCATGATTCACTCTCATTTACTGAGAACTGCCACGTCCCTTCATCTCTGAGTAATATTGTCAATCTTGCCCCTTTTTAGCCGAGGTCCAAAGAGAAAGGGAGCGAATCTTTGAGCTAGCGCGGACGCTTCAGCTCGTCATCCTGGACGCCGACACCATCAACCACCCGTCGCAACTGGGCAAGACGTCCCTGGCCCCGATTATCGTCTACGTCAAGATCACCTCCCCCAAGGTGAGCCGCATTGTCGAAACGCGGCTGCTATCACGTTGAAGATGGCTGAAGAATTGTTTAAATAATCACTCAGAAAGATGGCACATGGTACATGGAAGCACGTTTAGAAATAAGAGCAGCACCAACATGTTTTAACATAACACGCTCATATTGTTAGAATACGGCACTAACATAACAGTAAAGCGCCTGGTGGGTTTACTAGTGGAAAATGATGCCATGTATAATAGCATCCATCCAATTTATAGGGCTTATCTTCTCTAGGGTTGCAAACATGCTTTATGGGCAGTAGGCGGGGGAAACCCTAAACTTGCTGCCAGCCAATCACAGGGCAGAGACGGACAAACAACCATTCACGCACCCAATCATACCAGGACAATTCGAAGTGTCCAATACAGCAGCCATGCTTGTTTTTGGAGTGTGGTAGGAAGCCACAGTGCCTGGAGAGAACCCACACGGGCTAGGGGAGAACATGCAAACTCCGCAAAGAAAGGATAGAGCTAGGTTGATTTGAACTCAGGACTCTGAACTATGAGGCGGACGTGCTAATCACTCTTCCCGCCAGGATAATAGCCGTTCAAACTAAAAATTCGTAATACGATCGCATCTTCTTCTGTCACCCTTTGTTTACTGGGAGATTGCCCCCTGGTGGCCAGAAAAAAAAATGCACATATGCCGCATTGGACTAGTCGCAATTGCATTTTGAATTTTTACATATTTTAATCATCTGCTGGAAATTTCAGCTCCCTGGTGTTTTTACCCCATGACTCTTTTATGATATAAAAAAAAAAAAAAAAAATCAAAGGTGGTGTTGCCTTCAGGTGCTGCAAAGACTCATCAAGTCGCGAGGCAAGTCTCAAGCCAAACACCTCAACGTCCAGATGGTGGCGGCCGACAAGCTGGCTCAGTGTCCGCCCGTAAGCCGTTGCGGCGCACCCCCCAAAAAAAAAAAAAAATCACCATTTATTTCTTTATTATGATTTTTAACGTGCTTTTTCCTTTGGCCGTCCCCAGGAGATGTTTGACATCATCCTGGACGAGAACCAGCTCGAAGACGCCTGCGAGCACATGGCCGACTACTTGGAGGCCTATTGGAAAAGCACGCACCCCAACAGCCACGACGGCCCCGAACCGCCGCTGAGCAAATCGCCCGCCACCGCCTTGCCGTCGTCCTCCGGCGTGCAGGTACCCACTGACGTTTTTTACAGTTTGCCCAGTGCCGCACGACAATGAGAAATTTACAGCAAAATGATGCAGATTAATGATAATAGCTTGGAATTGCGACCTTTAGCAATACCTGGCCTCGGTCGCTGAAATGTCAGCGTGACGATCACAAATGAGAAATAACAAATTAGACCAAAAGAAATTTGCCATTCATTTGTGAAATTTTATGGAAAATGCTACATCGGAATAGGTAAGTTTTTCTTTAAAAAGTAAGTCTTTGTTGTATCGGGACATGGTATCGGTATCAAGCATCCCTTATTGACTTTACAAGTATATTAGTTGCAATGCAGAATTGAAAATAAAACATAATTCACCTTATAGTTTGAACAAAATGCCATTTTTTTCCAGCCTCTTAAGAAGTATTCCATTTTGATATTTTACCGTATTTTTATACATACATATATATATATATATATATAATATATATATAGATAATTGAAAGTATAATACATAAGTAAATCCACTTAAAATATGAATACATTTTGTATTAATTTATAATTTAAATATATTAAATGATATAATTTGATATTTTGATTTAGAAAACAATACTTTCGAGTATATAAGTATATTATTTTTCTTTTGTTTTTTTTAAAAAAATATTCCATTTGATGTAGCAAGAAAAAAGATCCAGGAGAAAATGGCGTAAATATTTTGTCCTCCTTTCTCTTCCTCAGGGTGGCGGTACAGAGCATCGAGCAGACAAGGCGTCGGTGGAGAAGAAGGGCTCCAAAGAGGAGCACCGCCACCGCCGCCATCAGAGCCAGGACCAGGCCGAGGAGGAGGAGGAGGAGGAGGAGGAGGAAGAGGAGGACGGCGCCAACCAGGAGGAGCGCCCGCTGAGGACCGAGTCGTCCGGGAGAGGAGCTTCTCACGCCCAGCAGCGCTCCTCATCCACCAGGACGGATCACCACAACCACCACCGCCACCGACATCACCACCACCACCACCACCACCGCCACCGAAGCAGGGGCCTGGCCCGCCAGGAGACCCTGGACTCGGAGAGCCCCGAGAGCCGGGAGGACAAGGACGCCGCTCACGCCGAGCCTGACGCCCGCCTCCTCCGCCGCCGAGAGGAGGCGGACGCCGAGGAGGACTTGGGGGAGCCCCGGCAAGCCCGCCGGGACCGCAACCACCATCATCACCGCCATCATCATCATCGCTCCAAGGAGCGCGAGCAGGACCACAATGAACGCAACAAGCAGCGCACGCAGCAACAAGAGCAAAGGCCGCCGCGGGACCCCCACCGCTACGACAGGGAGCCCAAAAAGAGGGGCGACGCCGGCGAATGGGCCAGAGACTCCTACATCTCCCAGTAGAAGCCCTTTTACCCAAGGATCCGTTTCCGTCTTCTCCTTCCTGTCCAGCCGCTACACCTCCCGACCGCCGCATCCTATTTATATCCGTGTCCTTCCCCTTTTTCGTGGCAGCATTTCTATGGCGTAGATACAAGCGTACGGCGGATAGAAAAAGTCCACGCGTCCCTGTTCGAATGCCGGGATTTTTGTTTACGAATGCCGGGATTTTCGTTTACGTTTTTTTTTTTTTTTTTTTAAACAAGAGTCCAGGCGTTCAATCCCAGATACGCAATGCAGCATATAAACTCTGCCCATGTCGGGAACGGCCAACCAGAACTTTTGATTGATGTTTGCATCGATGTGATTCATTTTGAACAAAATTACATCCACAGGTTGGTGTTGGGTGTAGTTTTTAATTGCCCTTTTATTTATTTATTTTTTTGCAAGTTTTTATTTATTAACAGTTGGTCTTAGTCATTTTCTTTAAAATCATAACCTGGCATTGGAACAGGGGCGTGGAGACCTTTTATATTTATGTACATATGTATCTATGCATAGATCCTTATGGATATGCATGAATGTTCACAAATATGCATATTTGATAAAAAAAAAAAAAAAGCATGACTTTTTGTTCATGTACCGAGTCGGTCGTTTATTCCTTCGTGAATTATTATTTTTTTCTTTCAGATGTCCTTTGGGAATCGAGCGAGTCCTTTGCTTGGCTTCGTTTTTATAACTTGGGAAAACCAGTAAGTCCACCATCAGTTTTCTTTTCACATGAAGAAATGCGGGTCGGGGGTGTGCAAACTTTTGTCATTTCGAGATGTGCTGAAAAAATTCCCTCATGTCGTATATTGCATTCTTTTTTTGTCGCGTCAAAACATTTAACAAATGATTGAAAATGATAAAAACAATAACAAAAACAAACAGGTTCCATTAGGAGCGGCGCGTGCTTTTATATGTGTTTTAAATGCTCTTAAAATAGTGGCGTTACTCTTTGAAAACGCTCGGGCCACCGCGTCTATAAATAGTTTTTCCTTCTTCTTCCCCTTCGCTCTTAAAACGCTACTGAAAAATTGAGGTGGGCTCACGGGGCCGTCGTCAAGGCAGCGGCACTACCAAAAGCGGGGATGAGTCTAAAATAGGCTCGCGAGCGGAGCGCCGAGCGTCTTTTCCCGGGAATCCTGCCAGCTAGGCAAACATCCATCAATTAGACTCGCCGTGCCGCAACTCCGCTTTCACCAAATAAATAGTTAATACCTCTGGTGAAGCCAGCGCTTCCTGGTTCTGCACGCTTGTGAAGAATCCGCCATCGCCGTGGCAACGGTGTCGTCAGTGTTGCCAAGGCGACGCAGCTGCATTCTCCCTGCGCTTGGGTTTTATGTGGCTTAGCATGACACAGCGATTTGTTGCAGAAGGTTTTTCAAAATGAATAGGATTGTTTTAACAAAAATACATGAGAATTTTTTCTTATAATTACCATACGCACACAAAAAATTGCCCATTTTAGTCGTGTTCTATGGGCATACATAGCGACAGCTCCACCCAATGGCCTAATACGCATATTACAGCCTTTTAAGTACTTGTACTTTTTAAAACTTTTTTTAACGAAATTTAACGTGGCGATAATGTACTATGGTCATTACGCAGTGACAGCTCTACCTAGTGGCCTGACACAGGTACTACAACCTTTATACTTTTTTTTTCTAGCAATTCTTCTGAAACTCAGCAAAAAACATAACCCGGTGTCGCCGTCTGCCTTTTCATAACAAAAACCCATAACAAAAATATGAGAAATGTTTTAAAATTGTTGTAATAAGCATATCTATACAAAAAAATAGACCAGTTCAGTTGCGTGTACTATGGTCATTACGTTGCGACAGCTCCACCAAGTGGCCTGAAATGCACATTACAACCTTTGTACTCTGCTTTCTTTTTTTTTGCCCAGATGTTCTGTAAATACATTTGAAAAAAAAAAAAAGTATATGAGCACGTATAAACAAAAACTAGCCCATTTTAGCTGTGTGTACATAGTGACAGCTCCACCCAGTGGCCCGACACACAAATTACAGGCTTTGTAGTCCTTTTCCTCAGCGCGCTTTTGTTTCCGAGCTGTTTTTCTGAAACTTGGCAATAAAGAACCCGATGGTGTCGGCGTCCGCCCTGTTGGCGAGGGGAATCCCCGCGGTGTCCCCCCAGCTCAACTCTGGTCGGAACCTCTGAAGAAGGCCGAGCTGCTCCGGTGTCAGCCCCGCGCCGGGCATCCCTTGGCCCCCCGCGCGAGGCTCCTGGAGGCAAGAGCCAGTCAGTTGAGCGTCTGAGGTCGCGTGAATGGTTTTCTCACCTGAGGCAGGAGCGTGAGTTGGGGGAAGGTTCGAAGGGCCCAGGCCACCTGCTCTTCGTTCTCCGCCAGCGTCACCGTGCACGTGCTGTACACCAGGACGCCCCCGCGCTTTAATGCGCGCACCGCCTGCAAGTACAACACGCACATTGTGTTTCAGTTGAGAAATATCAGAGATCCGTTATAAGTGTGCCAAACGGAAAAAATATGAATGCGTCACGAAAACTGAAGTTTAGGAAGTTAATAATATAAAACAGAGATTCTTACTGCCATGGTAAATACTGCCTTAAATGAGTTTCAAAAAATATAATAATTTATAAAATATGATTTGAGATAGCTGGATGATGGATCATTCAATCAACGCTATTGGACACGTGATCTTCCAGAACTAGTGTTGCAAGTGTGACACTGCCGCCATCTAGCGGTGAAAAGTAGAATAACGCATTTGCCGTACAGCACGGAAGAGGCTTCTCTGCAGGCGCGGGTAGGAGCAAACTTCCTTCAGACTCCAGGTGACGGCCATGTTTGGCCTCTGACCCAGGCCGCTGCAGGGCGCGTCCAGCAGCACGCGGTCGAAGCTTTCGGGAGGGAAAGGCGGCTCTGGAGAATGGTAAGAACACGGATGAGTTAGTGGGAAAAAAAAAAAAAAGTACAACCTGAGCTTGATTTATTGCCAGAAGATGGTGTTCAGGGTGATCTTCATCCAATCAGATTTCAGCTTTGGTCGCGATGTTGACATAATCTGGGGGGAAGGATTTGACGGTCACCTTCCGTGTGGCCGATGATGTCATCGCTTACGACGTTGATGCTGTTGAAGCAAAACACCTTCACGCTTCGCAACCGCAACGTTTTCGCATTCTGGCCAATCAGCTCCGTCTTCTTTCGGATTCTGTCCAAGGCCACCACTTCACCCTTCAAAAAATTAAAAAACAAAACATAATTACTGTGAGCAACTGCGGCGACATCATCTTGCAATGTACCCGATCCTCCATAAGGGCGGCGATGTGGCACGTCTTCCCGCCCGGGGCGGCGCACATGTCCAGGATGCGCTCTCCGGGACGAGGATCCAAAACGTGGCCCGCGACAACAGATGGAAGATTCTGTCATAAACCAATAAATGTATGACCCGAAAGAAAACTTATTAAAATCGTACAATAATTTTACCTGTAAGAAAACCAGGTGAGGTAAAACTCCATCAAAGGATGGACTCAAATAAAGAGGCTCTGTCATACGCACGCCGACACCTCTGGAAAAGCGGGATACGCTACTCAAAATGTGGAATTTGCAACAAAAAAAAGTCTTTCGGTACTGCATCTATGACTTTGAGTGTGTATGGCTTTAAAAGGCGGGGCTAGATCTTGCGACTTATATGGAAGTCGACAAATTAGCTCTTGTGCTGATTTCCTTGCAGTTTTTTTTTTAAGTGTCTGGAATGGAAATTTGAGATTATATGGTTTGAATGTCATACTGTGACGATAACACATTGCGCAACCTGATAGTTTCTCCCGTGGCGAAAATGCTGGCGCGGTCCATTTGTGCAACGCCGTTCCCCACAAATATCTTCTTCCCATGAAAGCCGAATGATCCTCGGGTGCATTTTCCCTCTACGTCTGAGAACACCGACACCGTGTCCCCGGCCTTCATGTCTGGGACAAAGACAAAAAAATAAATGCACTTAAAAATGTACTTTTTCTAATACAATATAGATGATTTTTTTTTTATTGTGCCCGTAAAATGGTATATACATTTTGGACAGGCGAGTATGCCGGGCGCAAAGACGTTAGCGCCCCTGAGCACGGCGTTGCCGCACTGCGCGCCCGCCACCACCTCCGAGCTGAGCTGCTGTACACTTCTGGAAAAGACCAAAACAAATCAAATTGAGTAAGGTTTTTCAAAGGTAAGGAATGAATTGTCTTTTTCACAGACTCTCACACCTCGGTCCAACCACAGGAATCAGAAGCACATCCGGGATACTTGGATGCGGGACAATCTCCGGCTCCGCATCTGATCCGCACATTTGCTATTCCGAATGTCAACAAACAGAAATTCCTCGATAACTTGGACTATTTTAGGTCCATTTTCGTGGCTCACTTTTTTCAGCTCCTCACTCAGTTTTCGTCTGATCTCTCCAAGCGGCGCCAAGTGGATGCTGGCCCGGACGCAGGTGTAAGATGGAGGATGCGACAGGCAGGTGAGAAGCATCTGGAAATGGAGCTCGGCTTCATCATGCCCAATGGACGCCACCAACTTGTTGCCAAAAACAACACAAAAAAAATCATTAGATTTCGTTACAGAATATCTTAACATGCAAGCATACGCAGATAGTTTTCTATATTGCCGTTTTAACACTGCAAAAGTGAACATAAAACACGCCTTTGTTAATGATCTTATTGCACTTTCGGCAGACTTGCATAATTTTTCCAAAAAGAGTGTTTAAGTCACAGTAAGACCGTACTCCTTAAAACCGTACTCCTTAGGAATAATCGTGATTTGTTCCTTTGCCGTGACAGAAAATGCGCGTATTTTCATCGAAACGTACCTCGTCGTTTAAGAAAGATTCCTTCAGGTAATCGGCGACCTCCGGCCTCAAAGAAATGTTCGGAAACACTGACATTTTGTCGCCTTTCGTCGCGATTTTAGCATAAGAACAACACGAGGAAATTGCAACGATCCTGCGGTGTTGACATAATATAAAGCTATCCAATGAACTGCAAGCAATGGCCGACAAATCGCCGGCTATCCAATGCGCTTGCAATATAGACACGCCCAGTCTGTAAATACCTGCCGCACATTGGATAGCCGGCGAATTGTCGGCCATTGCTTGCAGCTCATTGGATAGCTTGTGGCGTCTCATTTGCATCGCTCGTGGCAAATCTGGAGACGCCTCTTCCGGTCATTGCGTGATAGAACAGAATACAAATGTCAATAAATGAAAACACAGTCCACACTAAATAAGATACAATACCAGTACAGTACATCTAAAAAAACATACATGAAATGAAAATACGAGTAACATATTTATAAAAAAAAAAGAACGAAGAAAATGCAACGGCAGCAACGACGAAAGAGGAATCCACACAATAATGGGTGAAATAAAAGCAACTATACAAACCAACAACAATACATTACAAGTCTTACAGGAGGAGGTGAAGCCAAGCCACAAAGGGAACAAGGAAATGCCTCAGAAAGAGTGGCAACAAGTGGCAACAAGTATGGCATCCCGTGGCAACAGCCACAGAGGAACGAGGAAATGCCTCGCAAGAGTGGCAACAAGTATGGCATCATGCGGCATTCGGTGGCAGTTGCCACACAGTCGCCACACTGCATGCCGCTGCCGTCGGTCGCCGAGAGCCGCTGCGCATGCGTGAATACGAGGCCAATGAATTCAGTATGACTGCGTTTTTTAAAATCACTTAAACGCGCCAAATGCACAAACTGTCATTGTTGTATTTTGTTTATGTGTTTATTTATTTTATATATGTTTTATGTTGTATTATCAATCAATATATTTATTTATATTTTTTTCTGTCCCTCTGACAGAGCATATAGCGTAAAATTAGATATGGTACCATAAACGCATTGTTTTTTGTTTTGTTTTTGAAATGACACGCACTGGTTTTATTTGAGCGTGTTTTGGTGCGCAAATTGTGGGCAGGGATTCACATTTGCAGCCAGCTGCGGGCTGTTGAACTGATTAGAAGTTTTGTGTCCGTGATGACAAGCTCTTGTCGACTTGTTTAAACGTTTCGGACGCTAAACGTGAAACTTTGTCGTTGAAGTTTATTTGCCCGCAGTCAGTCGCGCTTCTGTGGTGTTTTATTTCGGACGGACCGAGTGGAAAGAAAAGAAGGAAAACATGGAAGGTAAATAATGGTAGCTGCACGATGTCCTTGCGTAAAAATATTTTTATTAGCCTTATTAAAAAGGAATTCTCTGATGTCTTGCGTCGTCAACAGTGCAAGTTGAAAAATGGAAAAAGGCAACTAAGAGATTGTATTGATTCTCAAAAATGAAGTTTAAAAACAAAAAAAAAAGCCTCGACAAGTCCTTATGTACAGTCGGTCACATAATATTTGCGTGTTAGCGCCTGCCACTGGTTTGACGTAAAAGAAACCATTTGTGGCTGAAAATAACATTCAATTTGACTTTATTCCAGATGGAGGCAAGCCACCACATTCCTGTGCTAACGGGCAGCAGAGAAATCAGCACCCCAGACCTTTTTTCTACGTACAGCCTCCATCCCAACCTTACTACCTTTATCAGCAATGGCACAACCCCTACAACCACTTTGGTCTTCCCACAGGTATGAAATTAGAATCTCTTCACAGAAGTGAAGGAGCAGTCCATTTGTTGTCCGGATAGAGCGCCCCTGGAATTCATTCTATGTAGAATTTCCAAAGAATGAATGGGGAATTCAGCAAAATGGCCGCCCGCCCCCGTGATGGAACTGAATACGCTTTTTTGATTAAAAATGTGAAATCAGAGTTGCTAAGTTCTCAAGTAAAGCTCAGGGCCCACCAATTTCCTGAGTTTGGTCATGTGACATCTGCAAGTTGAGCCTAACGTGTCAAAAATTGAGCATTGTCTTGATGTGCTTTTTGCAACTAATGGGCCCGTGAAGAATTTTTGACGTTTGTCGTCTCATTTCCTTCTTGTAATACAATATTGTATACCCGATTGATTCGGACATGCTGGATTGCTAATGCAGGGCCCTTTTTTTTTTTTTTTTAAACAGGTTTTAATTTCGGCCGGCCCTACATGAGCCCTTATCAGTTCATGCCGTATCCTGGCTTCGTTGTCCCTCACGCCCCGTTGTATCCCGTGGATTACCGCCGCATGTTTGAGCCTCGCTTCTACGCGCCCGCCTGGAACGAGGCGCCGTGCCCGCAGCATCGTCATCAACCTCAGAGCCGACGCGAGACGGCCACCTCCGAGGTCCAGACCGACCCCGGCGACGCCATCAGCAAGTTGCTGGAGTGCCTGGACAAAATCCGAGCCTCGGATAGGGAGCTGGACTCGGGGGTGGCCTCGCACTCCACCGGGATGTTCTCTCCGGCCGAGGAGGGCAAAGGTCAAGAGCGGGAAGGCGCCGGGCTCCTGCCGGCGACGCCGGATGCTGCCCGTTTAGGGGCTGTGGCGTTCAGCGACTCCACCGCGGCCGTGTATGATGCGGAATCCAGCCACAGGAGCTTGGAGTGCTGGTCCGGAAGGCTGGAAGAGGAACCGCCCCTTGACAGCTCTTCCCTTCATGAGGACGCTCTCCATCCTGAGCCTTTCCTCGCTCGCGACAGGTCAAAAGTCGCAAATATCCAGTCAGATATTCCTGCGGCCGATCACAGCACTCCCAAGTGTGACTTCGACGACGCCGCGAAGCGAGTAGATCCCCTCAGAGCTCCGTCACCTTCGTCCGTGAAACTCAAGGATGAAAAGAGCGTGTGCAAGTCTTTGAACCAAGTTGAATCTGAGTGTAAGATCCTCCAGCTGCCTTTAGAAAGCGTTTTTACCCAAGGAGCGGGATCACGCACCTCGTCCTCCGCGACGCCCTACTACTACCACCGCCTCTCCATGCAGAGCACCCACGAGCGCCTTAGCGTCCTCAGCCCCTCCCTGGATGAGCTCTCTTCTCGGGATGAGATGTTTTCCACGGACCTGGAGGATGTGGATCTCTTCCCCAGGCGGGCTTACTCGGGCGGAAGGCCGGCAGGAAGCGCGGGGGGCGACCGAGCGACGGAGGAAGCAACGGACGACAAGTGGATCCTCTCCCCCAAGAGGTTCATGTGCGCCTGCTGTGGAAAAAGCCTGCCCAAAGGTGGCGGTCGGAGCAAAGGTCACTGCGCCAAAGCGTATAGGGACGAGGCCGCCGACTCCGAGGAGGACTTCGGCTACGGGAGAGGCTGCGAGGCGCCGCTCCGGGCGCCCCTCAGGAAGCATCCCGCCCACAGGAAGCCGCACCCGGGCCCCCAGAGGCAGCATACCAAGCCCTGGTATAAAAGGAGCCAGTACAAGGACCCCGTGGACTCTCCGGACCCCGACCAAAGTTACGAGGGCAAGCCCGGAGAGCCCTGCGGCGGCGGCGAGCTGCAGTGCAGAACCTGCCGGGGTGCGTCAGCTCTTGCTGATTTCATTTGCAAATGCATCATTCCGTAGGCGGGAAACTTCTGGAAAGGTTGCAGTAAAGCTGCGGGATTTTGGAAATATTTCAAGTTGGAAACTTTCCATTGGAGTTGAGCGTAACTTCATGGAAATATGGTAGGGAAAGTCAACCCAAAACGTTTTTTGCAATAACGTCCTACCTAACATGCTTGGCAGGTGCATTGGACATACTAAATTGCCTTTCGGCGTGATTGGGCGCGTGAACGGTCGTTTGTCGCAAATGTCTGGCAACCAGTTCAGGGTGTCCCCCGCCCACTGCCCGAAGACAGCTGGGATAGGCGCCGGCAAGCCCGCCACCCGGTGACAAAATGGCCGCCCCTTGAGATGAATCCAAAACAGCGGGATTTTGCTGTTTAACTTGCGATCCACAAACGCAATATTAATCAGAATGACGTGTTTAGACTAGCGGGGATGCGTAGAACAGAATAATGGGAAGAAAAAAAATGGCTTGACTGTCCCTTTAAGGCTTAAAGGGACAGTCAAGCCATTTTTTGGCTAGTCGCCACTAACTTGATGGTTAGTGGCGACCGAGCTTGTGAGCCATCTTACGCCCGTTCACAGACGGACTCTGCGGAGACGAGCACGGCGCGGCCGAGCAGCGCAAGCGGGCCGACGGCGGCGGAGGCCTACCCAGAAGACGCCAAGAATCTCCTTTGCAGCGACAAGGTCCAAAGATGATTAGCATTTTCAGCACTTTGAGACCGGGCGGCTTTCCAAACACGGAAACGCTTGCGTCGGTTGGGAGTTTGCCTTGAGAATCGACCATTTGGCGTTTGATGAACAGAGCCGAGCGCTTCGAGGAAAGCCGCGCTGCACCAACGGCCCCGAGATGACGACGATGCCTTCGATGATGACAAAGAGCTTCTTCACTGGGATAGAGGTTTGTTTCGAATGTGTTTTTTTTTGTTTGTTTTTTTAATTTTCAATGTCTCATATTTACTTGCAGGCTCCTCAGTGAGAGAACTGAGATGATTTTTCATGACTGACTTGTTGAACTGTAAGCTCCTTTAGAATGTCACTTAGCAGCCTTGGGAGAGTAATGTCATTACCGTAATGCATTACTCACTTGCCGTAGCTAGAAATATTTTACTCAGTACAGATGACAGAAACGAGCGTTACAATGCATTATAATATACAGTCCTCCCAAAAATGTTCCCAAACCCTTTAAATTTAGAATATTTGAAGCGGTTGATAACATGAATTCGGTTCATTTGGTTGCCTTGAGATGGCGCTGGTTTACTGCAGGTATGCAGAGAACTTTGTTTAGGTCGTTTTATTTGTACTTTTTAAAAATTATTTTACGTTTACGGCGATCAGGCGTTATTTACAAGTCCAAGTGATGATATTGCGCTAATTTTGAGCATGTAAGATTGCTTAAGTTTAGTTTAAGCTCATTCCATGGATGTGTAATGAGCTACAATTAGAATGCCAAATCCATATTTCCAGGTATGTTGCTTGGTCATATGAAAAAAATAATGCAACAGTAGTGTAATGCCTTACATTTCAAACACAGTAATATTATTATGTACGGTAAATTATTACTTAATGACAATAAGTAATAATGCATTACAGTTTTGAAGTAACTTGCCCAGCACTGCTTCTCAGCATCACCATTTTTTTTTAATCGCATGTTTCTTCCTCCACAGGTTCCCCTTGATGGTGTAAAAGTTCCAGAAGCATATTAAAAAGTATTTGTAGGGCACCAGGTGTAATTGCACTGCACAGAAAGCCTCGTTGTTGGCCCAAAAAAAAAAAAAAAAAATTAAGAAAAATGTTTAATTTCTGCCTTGCACACTTCTGGATTATCACAGAGGCAGATGGGGTCAAAGGTTGTGTTGCACAGGTTGGGACCAGTCCAATAAAACATTGTCATATTGTCAACATTGTCTTTGATTTATTGGAACTTTAAACATAAGAACATGGCAGATGGGATCTATTTTGAGATTTGTTGCATGTTTTAGTTTTTCAAGAAACAATTTACTTCTATAAGTTATCAATTCTGAGAGTGTTAGTGAAAATAAACAAAAATATACTCAAGCAGAGTAACTGCGCATACAGGGCAGAAATCAGTAGTTACATTTAAATACCATGCATGCTAATAAATTAGCCTCTTGATTAGAAAAATATGTCAAGTTTGATCTGCACATGATCAAGTGAAATGTACTACGCGACTACATCCATTTTCTAGAGCACAGGAGTGGAACTCCAGTCCTTGAGGGCCGGTCTCATGCATGTTTTCCGCTTTTCTCAACAAGCTCTGCGGGAGCTTGTATACGTTCCTATTCATTTGAATCAGGTGTGTTTGAGAGGGAAGGTTTGAAAACATACCGGCCCTCGAGGACTGGAGTTGGCCACCTGTGTTCTAGAGCTCGAGTACATGAAGGCAGTTGAGCCGTTACATGAAATGTTTACAGGGTATCAGCGAATCTAACAATGAAGTGATTTTCAAATTAAGAGCAAATTGATTGGGACGTAAACAACATTGTTAAATTGCGTGGGGGAAAAAAAGGTTCAAAATCACTGCTCTCCAGCCAATCAGAGCACACTTTCAAGCATTCACAGTCACTTTTATGATTCAAACCCAGCACCTCAGATAAGGTAGGCAAATGTGGAAACCATTTATCTGACAGTGCTGCCTGAATGTGTATATTTGGGTATGGGGGGGGGGGGGGAAGACATGGGAAGTACATGCAAAACTCCCAACGAAAAGTTTGGAGCTGAGAACCCGACCAAGAATCCCTGAGTGGTGTCTAAACTTTTTCTTCCCGGCCGCATATCGAAGAAAGAAAGTGTGACCTGTGTTCAAGCTCAGCTGCAGGAGATTTGTCTTCAACAACACCTCATCAATCTAATTGGACGCGCAACACCTGCAGCCTCGGTCCAGCCAATCAGAGCGAGACCTCCCACTGGGCCAAGTATTATCAGCCTTGCGCAGTCTTACCTCGGGTCTTAATGCTACCATGAGAGCGGAGCCGCTTCGTCCCGCCGAGTCGTTTGGTAAGTTAGCTCGCCGCGTTTGACCTTTCCACATGTTCCCGACTGCGTTCTTCATTCCTCAGGAATGGAGGCAGGCTCCTCCAACGGGCACGCTTCCTACGGCTTGGGCCCAGGTGGCCCAAACATGCCACGCGGAGCTTCCCAGGGCCGGGAGGCTCCGGGAGAGCCGCGTCCCGAGGCGCAGCCGCAGCAGAGCCGCAAGCCGCTGTTTTACCTCCCGACCCCGCAGCCCTATCTGCCAATGCAGGGTCTTCATTGGCCGCTGCCCATGGGGGTGCCGGTCGGCTACAGCCCCTACTATGGCTGCCCGCCTTTAGGTTGGTCTGTTCTGAAAAATGAAGTGGGCTGTGCGGCTCGTGGGCCAAGCGGCATTGCTC
Source organism: Hippichthys cyanospilos (assembly GCF_059441005.1). Taxonomy (NCBI): domain Eukaryota; kingdom Metazoa; phylum Chordata; class Actinopteri; order Syngnathiformes; family Syngnathidae; genus Hippichthys; species Hippichthys cyanospilos. Next base: position 13,647,435 of record NC_142387.1, read on the forward strand.
CAAACAGCTGCTAGCATCTAAACATCTGTTGTAGCTTCCCAATAAATGCGTACGTTGTCTTCTAGGTTACGCAATGCCAATGATTCCGCACTACCAGCCCAATCCTTACATGGAACCTCCCACCTTCATCATGCCCCGCTCCCCCCTCCATCTGAGGGACTACAGGCGCATGCTGAACCCATACTCTTACCAGACCATGGCTTACCACGCCCGCAGGTTCCGCTACCAGCAGAGCGCGCCGGCCAGAGAAGTCACCAGCAGCGAGGTCCAAACAGAACCGCTCACCGGTGCCCTGATAACCAGCCATCCCGAGGACTTCGGGGTCCCTAAAATCACTTGTGAGGAAGCGCCGAGCGAACATCTCGGTCGGCCTTTCCAACCGGCTTTGCAGAGAGATGATGAGCGGACTCTGGAGGTGGGAGCGCCTCCGAATGGAGGCTTTGTGATCCAGACTGAGGAGCTAACCATTGAATGCTGCACCGCACCAGCGGGACTCCAATGGGACTCCGCTCAGGTCTCCCATGAATTCTTCACAAACGATGGACCGGGCATTCCTGAAGAGAAGATTCGTCAAACGTGTCCCGACGTCCTCTTGACGGGGACTCCGAGGATTCTGGAGTTTGCGTCAAAGGAGCGCCGAGATGACATCGATGGCTACCTGGTTCAGGAGGTAGATCGACAGATGGCCGCGCAGACAATCCGATCTCGGGATGTTCTGCAAGAGCGACCCACCTGCTCGATGGAGGACACTTTATCTCCGTCCCCTCACTTAATAACTCCCCCCACGAAAGAATCCGACGTAGTGCTCCATGTGGCTGAAGAATTGCCTGAAAATGAGTCTCCTCCAGGACACACCGGTCCCTCGGTGGAGGAGGAGATGATCTGTGAGACAAAGGTATGCCACACGAAGGCGGGCTCTCCTGATCTGAATCCCCAAGCAGAAGCTCCTTTTTCACTTAGTTTGGGAAGTTCTCAAGAAGACAAAACTCAAGCAATGGAAGACCAAGACCTAAACTTCCAAGATCACCAGGACACCTCGTTCGAGTCCTTACCCGCGTACCTTCCCTCCAGCAGTTGGCTGGCAGACTTTGACAGAGTCTTCCTTTGCAGCAGGATAGCGCCGCCTCCCAAAAAGCAGAACCAATCAGTAAACCGGACGGCTTTAGAGGTTCCCACACGGAGGAGGAAACTGGAGCTGGAGTACAGAGACCAGCCTGCCGTGCGTAAGCCCAAGGAAAGATACAAGCCCGAAGGCAAGACGGATCGACGAAGCCTCTCCGACCACGAGTGCTGCCTCACCAGAACCTTCAACGAGAACATCTTCGCTCTGCAGAGTCGACGACTTTGCACCGGATGTTTGTCCAAGCCCGGTCCGGGCCCCAAAAGAAAGGCCGTCCCCTTCCAGCAGCGTAACCAAGTCCCCATACCCGCCTGCGACGCCTGCAAGTTTCACACCAGCGAGACACTTCCCAGGAAAGGCTCGGTCCCCGACGTCCGCGCTCCGCGGCGCGGCCCGGACACCGAGGGGGAGTCATCGGAGAACTGCTCCGGTCGCAAGTGGCCGGCCGACGGGCAGAAGCGACCGCTGCCATCCAAGCAGAAGTTGAAGAACTGCACGTGCGACGCAACGCGGCCTCGCCAGCTTGGGGCTCGGGAGGGATGGCGCCGCTGTCCCCACGGCTACGCCGTTCCAGAGCTGGACGAGAACTTGCCGGTGTCCCCGCGGGACAAAGGGAGGCATGCGGACCAGCTTCACTGGACGCACCGGTGGCAAACGGGTATGATCGCTACCCTTATGCCAGAACCATCAAAAGTGGGGGCGGCCATTTTGTGACAACTGAAAATGACATCACACCTCGGGTTGTGAATGTCACAACCATTTTGGGTCAAGAAAACTTCAATTTGTTTGTTTGAAGCACAATTTTTTTTGATTTGGTTGAATCGAGGCATTTGGACTCATTTTCAAAATGTTCCACCCGACCCTTTAACGTTGATAGTCGAACATGAGTCCAGTTGCCTTCATTAACCTTTGCGTAAAGTTAAATACAACTAACTTTTTCGATGTTACAGTATTATTAAATTGTCAAGAATTTGACCAAAAAAAAAACCTCTCAAACCTTTCCTCCATCAGAAAATCCACGGAAAAGTGCCGCGACCAATCCTGACGGCATCAGATCACCTCACTTGAAGAAACACAAGCTGTCACAATCACAAGGTGCCTCTTTCGCTCATTTACTGACAAGTCTTTTGAGAAATGTAAAGTATGCTAAGGATGAGTTTGAACTTTTCTCTGTGCAGGAAATCTTAGAAAAGACGCACGATGCTGATTTACACAAGAGCACCAATCACTGTTTTAAATGTTTTGTACACTTAAATTATTTTCACTTATTTATATAGACTATCACAATATTCACTTTATTAACATGAAATAAACACCGTATTTGATATCATTATCCCTTTGCTGTTTTGTACATTGTTCTATGAATAAAATATCCTAAAAATGTAGATGAAAACCTTGCTAGGCTGTTAAAAGAAACAAAGAGCAATACATACTTTGTTCCAGGAGGGGGCAGCAAAGCACAATACTACCGCCAGAGGTGGAATTGCAGGGGTGCCAGTCATTTTAGATGGAGGAAAAACTCTTAGGAGCGACAAATTAAAATAATCCTACATAATTTAAAAACATTGTGGCAATTCTATGTTGTCTGCTCCCAATTCATCATGAAAAAACATTGTCAACTGTAAGAATGTCTTTGAAAAGCACAAAAAAAATGACAAACATTTTTGGTCCCCTATCCAATCTAAATGTTTTTCTTGAATTGCAGGAAATGGAAATTTTCCATTCTATCACAAAATACACACTTGGTAGTGTCAAGCATTTCTTACCACTATAGCTCACCATTTCCGCTTTTTTTTTTTTTTTTTTTTTATGTACTTCAAAATGCATTGGAATTACGTTGCTGGTGCAAATGGCTCAGGAGTTAAGGAGATTTGGAAAAACACGTCGCGGGCCGGGTCGACCCTCTTTACGGCCCGCAGACCGTATGTTTGATAGCCTTAAATTAGTTTGATCTTTATATTTATCGAGGGAAGTAAAGTTAGTCGCAAATCGGGTCTGTTAAGATTGTTTGGCCGCTTATAGATTAACACAAGCTAGCGTGCATGCTAATATTGGAAAACTTCCAAAAAAAACCAACAACCTAGAACTAAGGCCTTAACTGGGTCAGTTAGCATGAATATGGCCTTGCTGATGTTGGGGTAGCATAGTATTGTGACTAACATTTGGGCGTAAATACACCGCCGCCAAAATACAGGCCAATGCTACGTGATTGTTGTAAAATGCTAAAATTAGCATCGGAAGAACATTCTGATATACGGGCAGCATAGTTCTGTTTCTAAAGTTGAACTATACAGTAGCTGTAAATACATTGTCTGTCAGCACCGTAATATCTTCTAATGCTGCATTGAGCTCCAGTACATCTGCTTTGTAGTAAAAATGCTAAAATTAGCATAGCCGTAGAAACACCTCACTTCCAGAATGAAAGCTAATCCAAGCAATAAATTCTGATAAAATACCCAACCTTGGTGTCATGCGGTTTATGAAAACTGAAATGGCCACAGTATTTACCATTTATTGACGCTCGTTTTCAAATAAATGTTAGCCTGCTGTGCATTCACATCAGCCTCAGTGTTTGTGTCACGCTGTGCAGGCAACTGTGAACTCCATTATTGGCTCCTTATATGTAATGTCAGGGCCGCGGGGCAGCATAATGCACAAACGTGTGGAATAAATAATGAATCATGTTGGATCAAAACCATTAGGGTTCACGCCGTGTTGAATCGGGTGATTAGGCCTATTTTTGCTGCGCTGGTGGCTTTGAATGAATCTTGTAGCGCAGCACGTATCGTAATAGCTTTCCTGACTGCGGGGCAAGTAAATATGAAAATATGGCTGCTTTTCACACAAAGACTTGGTAGATATCTATCTTTTGGATAGAGCTTTTGTTACTTGAGGATTTATGCTGTATTGATTACAGATTTGCCTGCCGATTCATACAAAGATTAAATAATGCCAGAACGCAAAAATGGGGAATTTTTTGGGGTGTTTGTGTGAATTGATACTGAGATGCTGACACTGGATTAGATTCCCAGTGTCTCAATATTATCAGTGGAACTTTGTTCTATACCAGGGGTGTCAAACATATGGCCCGCGGGCCTGTTCTGGCCCGCAATTGGGTTTGATCCGGCCCGTGAAAATGGTGATCTATTTATTGTTTTCAACAAATGAAAACGTTGACGATAATGTTTTATGATTAGCGATGTTGTACGTGCACTGTTTTGACATTATTGAAAGAATAATACATTTGAAGTGGTTGTTTGAAAGTTATATGAATATATACTATGATTTTATTGGTATGGCCCATTTGGGATTCCATTTTCCCCAATGCGGACCGCAAACTATAAATACGTCTTTGGGATTGAATGGGTTATCGTTAGGTTTGTGAAATATGAATTGAGCCGCAAACCCCTCTCGTTTTGAATCCATCAGAGGGGACGGCCATTTTGCCACTTGCGGTCGACTGCAAACGATATCACAGCTGCTCAGGTGACGGCCAATCGCGGCTCTCCTGTTTTCCAAGTCTGGTCGCGGGACATTTGCAAGATAAGCCGTGATTGGTTACCATTTTCAGTTGTCAGAGAGTAGCAAAATGGCCGCCCTCTCTAATGGATAAAAACTGGTGGATTAATCGGTTGTGTGTTTAGTAGGACTGCATTGAACATATGGGGGGCAAAATGGGGTTACTGCCCCTTTAAGTCTATTCAGTCCCCATTGAAGCTTTCCGTTGCGCTCGTTCAGCTCAGCGGAAGCAGTTGGCAGCAGTTGGCGTTCCTCCGGGACCTCCCACGCTCAGGTGTGCGTGAGTGTGTGCGTGTGTGTGTGTGTGTGTGTGTGTGGGCGGGCAGGCAAGGACGCAATCAAGGTCACGGTGCTTGTTAGCGGCAGCAGATGGATGAGACAACGCCATGACTTTGTGGTTCAACACTATCGTGACAGCAATCAACGTTTGCTGCGGCGATAGCATCGCAGCGCCCGAGTGTGACATCGTCGTAGGGCGGTGCTTCTTGACCTTTTTACAATGATGTGTCCCCTCCCCAGTGAGTTTTTTTTTCTTTGTCAGCCAAGCACCCGCTGAACATCATTTTAAAATCATTCTACTTTAGTGAGAAAACTACCGTATTTTCCACACTATCAGGCCCACCTTCAATGAATGGCCTATTTTAAAAAGTGTTTTCATATATAGGGCGCACTGCATTGTAAGGCGCATAGAATAGAAGCTACGGTAGTGCCTGGGCTTGCGTTATCATCCACTAGATGGAGTTGCTCTAGAGGTCATTGCAACAAAACGTCAAACTTTTCAGTCGTAAATTTAGAATAAAAATGATTTGTGGAAAGTACTGTTTGAAGAAGGGGAAAAAAACTCTTGATTACATTAAAAGAGTGTTTAGATGAATTATATATTATAAACATTTTGTAAGTATGCCTAAAAGTGTATCCTGTGTAAAGCAATATAGATCTTTTAACAACTACTTACTACTTTTTAAAAAAAAAAAAAATTATACAGGTTACAGGTTAGTCTAAAACTGAAAAAAGTGCCTCAAAGTGCCTGCAATTAAAAAAAAAACAAAAAAAAAAAACAACTTTTGTTGCAATTACTCTTAACCTGTGGTCATCTGCGGCCCCCGTGGGGTCCCGCCCCTCTATTTGAGAAGGACTGCTTTAACCCAAGGGTTACGGCTGTATCCACTGTCCCATTGGCTGCACGCCCCTGGTTTTGACAGGGTCAAATATTGCAAGTTTATGTTTATATTCAAGGTTTCAAGGCAGGTTTAGGGCTTCAATCTAGGTTTTGAGATTGAGTCCGCAAGAGCACTCGCGCTCATCTCGGCGTGAAGATGACTTGTTGTCAATGTTCAAGTCAAAGAAGTTGATCTCCCGCCTGCCCCCAGCAGATAGAATATTCTTCTTCTTTAGCCCTCCCTCCCACTAATCCCTGGTCCCGGCCGGCCGCTGCCGCCGTATCACGGATCAGCGCCGGCGGATGGCCGGCGTTGCGGCGCCGCGTTCAAGTGCGCACGTTTACCGTCACGCCTTGGAAATTGTTGAAGGGCCGCCTGCCTGCAGGCGACCATGCGGCAGCTCATAAAAAGGTCATTAGACCTGCGGATGCTGCACAAACGAGATTGAAGATGAAAAAAAACACATTGCAGAAATGTCAAGGTGTGTGTGTGTGTGTGTGTGTGTGTACGTGTGTGTGCGCGCGCTCATGTGTGTCGCTTAACTTAAGGGAGAAAGCATAGAAGGAAGGAAGTAGGCTATTGCAGTGCTTCCATTTTTTAATGATGTACCCCCCTTGTGAGTTATTTTTTTCACCAGCGCAAAACATTTTTGTTTGAATGGGGGTGGGGGGGGGGGGGGGGACTTAAAACAGGTGCTTGATTTATTAAACTGTGGAGCAGCATTTCTACGACTGATGACAATGGAGCATTTGTAAAACTCTTCAATGCAATTCATCAAAACGGTGTTCCAGTTAATTTGCTCTTAATTTGAAATGGAGTAACGGAGGAAGGAGGCCTGAAAAGCAGAGTAGAAGGGATGAATGAAGGATGTTAGGAAGGCTGACAAAGAGAATTTTGAGGTGGTAAAAACAGAAAAAGAAGGCTGGAAGGAAAGTCGTGAGAAAGAAACAAAGGAAACATGGAAGGCAGGCTAAAAGTTAGGAAATAAAGAAGTTAAACACAAAACTGTTGAGGTAGTAAAGATGGAAAAAGGAAGATGCAAGAAAGGAAGGTGGTGTGGAAGGATGCAAGACAGTCATGGTAAAACAAAGAAGGATATAACAGAAGGCAGAATAGAGGAAGAAGGATGCAAGGAAGTGAGGGAGTAATGAAGGAAGGAAGCACGGAAGGCGGACTAGAAGGCAGGAAAGAAGGACATTAGGAAAACTGACAAGATTGAAGGTAGTGAAGATGGAAAAAGGAAGACTGCAAAGAAGGTAGAGGAAGAATAGTGGAAGAAAGGAAGGATGTGAGGAAAGACGAAGGGGTGTATGAAAGAAAGGATTAATGTAGGTTTGAAAAAAGGAAGGTAGGAATGATGGATGGAACGAGGAGTTATGAAAGGAAAAGGAAAGTAGGAAAGATTGAGGGATGGAACAGAAGTGAAGGTCAGATCCAGAAGAGGAAAAAAAAAAGGGCTAAAAATTCAATTTCTTCATTTCCGAGATGATAATGCATAACCCTCCCTCCGCCCCGGACCTTCCGCCCACCTTCCCCTCATCTGTGCTCCAAAGTGTCCAAAGTGAAACGCAAATTAGCCGGCGATCATTCATCACCCACAGAGAGAAGATGAGAGAATTAATTAGTTGGGCAGGAGGAGCAAAGTGCTTAACGCGGAGGAGGCGTCACTAGCGCCTTAGCACCCACATCCCGACCTGCTTGTCATTGTGAGCTCACAAAAGGTGCGCCAAAGGTTTTCCAGATCTGGGTTTCAAATGAGGGCGAAGGTCAAAAGGCCACACGACCCACAGTTCATCCGAGCGCGATGAGCGGTCGCTAACTCTCCCCGCCCGTTCCTCGCAATATAAGTTTCCCTAAAAATCCAGGCTCAGTCTTTGTTGTCATTCCCTGGTGCATCTGTTCACACCCTACCCCCACGTATAATTCCTCAAATATAGGACACACCCGTGCATGGAACGTACCCTTAATTTTCGGGTTAAATTCGGGTATTTTCAATGTTACCGTGTATGGAACGTACCAACGGTTTGGCGACAATGTAAAAACTACAGCAAAACAGAATAAATCTTACCTTCCTAAATCCTTCCTATTTTCTTGTGCTCGTATCCGTAAATTGTATGTTTGTTGCAGGTTAAGATAAGCATGATTCAGATTTTCCACATTTTGAACGGTCAGTGAATGCCCCACCACTTGTTTCATGCACTTGGCAGTTGTTTTTCCTCTAGACGCAGCTCGAGTTCATTTTGCCATAAATACCCGAAGTTACGCAGCATGTGAGTTCCACATAGGTTATGATTGTGTGTATTTGCAAAAAGAGGCCAATTAATAAACGAGTCAAATGGATTACTTTACTGTGTTCTCTGAAGTCTTAATTGAATCAGTTGGCGACATCGTAACCTTTACATGATCTTCTCAGTTTTAGTAATATTCCTGTGCATGAACAAGGATGGATTCGGACGTTGGTTCAGCCTGCTCGCTTCTTTTTTTGAAAATAATGCTGTGAGGTTCATGTTTATGCGGTTAAATGATCAAACTTCCTCGAAAAAAAAAAAAAAAATCAATTTTATGTTCCCGGATATAGGAGACATTAATATATATTTGGACTTATATTGGGGGAAAAAAGTGCATTTTATGTTGGGGCGATTACGGTAGTATGTCTCTTCCTTGCAATGAATAAACTTGAAAGAGCCCTTACAGTTTATCGAAGTGATCAAAAAGTATTGCCAGCACTAAGGTTCTGGAACGCAAGAAGATATTGGCAGCGTGACGAAGAAGACTGCGGCGTTGGTGCGAAGGTCAACCCGCTCACAGAATCTCCATCTCGGCCCAGTAAAGTGATTGCGCGCTTTCCCGGGCGTCCGTCTCCCGACCGGAGCGGACCTTCCGCGGCCGGAATAAACTCAATCTGCCGTCACGGCGGATCCGATTATGCAACTTTGGCAGCGGGGTCACCTTCCAGACGGAGAGGCAGATTTTGATTTCGTTTGGATGGAAAAAGGCGTATGGAACGGTGGAAATCGCAAAGCTGTTGTCATGGTTACAGGAGTCAAAGTGAGCCCACGTTCGGGTATCTAAACACGCTTCACTTAATACGTGCGGGACATCATTTTCAGTATGAGGGCAGAGGCGGGAGAAAAAAAAAGAGGCTGTCATTCAAAAGCGCAAGGTTTTTTTTTCAAGTGAATGTTCCAATGTGAAGGTATTTCGGGACAAATGGCGGTTTTCAAACAAGGGCTCGGGACTGGGTTCATACTTTGATAACATTTCTACAAGGCATAATGAGAACATTTATTAGAAATGTTGACAAGCCCAAACGTGCTAATCCGGTTCGGTGTGTGTTTGTCAAGGTATTAGCATGCTAACTGCTTAAATTCCCTCCAAATAATAAACAGAATCTCACTGTAAAAAAATCGCTCTATAATTATTCAACGAAACCTTTAATCTCGCCCTAGTTGCAGCTAATTAGCGAAGCATAAGCGCCACTTAAAAGTTTCTGGCAAAAGTCGCAGCTAATTAGCCTAGCCGCAGGCGCCGCTGAGTGACATTGATCCCGTGCGTCGTTATCTTAATTGTCATTCAACGGCGGATAAATAAACAAGAGCGAAACGCAACCTTGAGCACTCTTCTTTCCTCTCTTCATCAATAACTTGCGAGTGCTCCTCTGACCGTTGCTGATTAGCGACAAAGTCAACAAACCAGAAATGCTTGCAAGCAGAAATAAAAGGATTAATCAGGTTTTATTGTTAGCATTTAAAGTTTGGCTAACATTTTTGGCATTTCCATTTCATACTCATATGCAAATCTACTTTTGAATGTTGTAGTTTAGAATTTTTTGAGTTTGACTGTTAAGGCAAAAAAACTAATCAGTCAAGAAGGTTGTCAAAAGGCCGCCGACGCCAGATTGAGTTTTTTTTGTACTCTCGAATTTGGGATTATGACTCTCCCACTCCATGCACAAGAAAAGAAGATGATTGTGGGGGATTGGAGTGAGTGGGCTCGACTTGGCGAGCACGTCAGCGTGCATCAGTCACAATAAAGCAATTAGACGCACGCGTGGCAGCCGAGGCGGCGGACGCTTTATGTTACCTTATGGAGTTTGATCCCACGGGATGAGAAATATTGTCGTTATTTACCGCGAACAAAAGCTACACCTTCTGCCGCGTTTCATCAGAAGCGCCGGCTTTGGTCTTGGTGTCACCCCATTTTGTGTCTGACCTCTTTTTACAGGAAAACCGGCGTTCCTTGTTTCATTCCGAGGGGAAGCGGATGAGACTGATAGGTGTGCTGCCCTCGAGAGAGAGAGAGATGTTCTATGGACCAGAAGGTGGCGCAAGAAGAGGAAGAGAAGGTTCCTTATTAAACTCCCGTAATAGTCTCACAAAGAAACAAAAAAGCCTTCAAGAACAGCTCATCTTTAAACAGGGTTTGCCACTTTAAATGCGTCTGACCAGGGGCAGAGCCATATTTCTTCTAAGGAAGCGGCCATGTTTGTTATTGTTACGTACAATGGTAAATGCAGCTCTTGCAGCACCTCCTGCTGTCCGTAATGAAAAATGGCCTAATCTATACGCGCTATGCCTTTAAATCACGGAATACATCTATAAAACTTTAGAACAACAATTTAAAATGGATTATTCTTTTTTAATAATGTCCAAAATAAAAACAAGTACAACATCAGTGTTAAAAAAAAGTTACAATACTATTGATCATAAAACATTTCAAGTTTTTCATTCATTAAAAACTTCAGCTCATTTTTATACTTCACAAAATCACCTCGCGGGCCAGATTAAACACATTTGCGGACCAGAACCAGTCCGCGGGCCGTATGTTTGACACCAATTTTTCATCGTCCATGGTTCAGCCGTCGTTGAACGTAACCTGAACCCTCAGCAGTTGATAGCTGGACCCTCAAATATAATACTGCATACATTTTTTAGAGCAACTGTGGTGCACTGAACATATTATTTTAAAGATTTATTTATAGGTAACATTGTTAAATATGGCAGGTATGAAGGATTCTAAGAATACTGCATGCATGTGAGAAAAAAGAATTCACAGATATTAAAAAAAATCCTCTTGATGTGGGTGTGGCCAGAGTGTCCGGGGGTCCATGTAGCTCCGCCCCCGTCCCTTGTTTGGTCCCAGTTATGAGAATGTGCCCATTTATGCTACTCCATGAGCTCAGTTGCAGATATTCATTAGTCTCCATACGCATACCCCCAGCACCGACCCCACTTTGAACAAGCTGCGCGCCAGCCAGTGCGCATGCGCGGCGGACGGAGGCAGGCGTGTCCGCCGGAGGAAAGGCGGCCGCCTGCCCCGCTTGTCGTTCTTCACGCCCTCCTTGTCTCGCTCTGGTTTTGTGTTGCGCCTTCTCACGACGTTGGAGCAGCTTCGGACGCACGAGGTGAGTCTCGGTGTCCCCGTCTTTTGTTTACTGTCACGATTTGTGATTTCCATGCGCATGTGCGCAGCTGGGCGTGTGTTTGCGTGCGGGGCTGTTGTTGTGTCTGGAACAAATGGTGCGTTCACGTTCACGCAAAAATGCGACGCGTGCGTTTGCGAATTGCGCGTGCTGCGCGCGCGTCTCTATTGTCCCACGCGCTGTCACGCAAGTGGACAAAGTTCAAGTCTTCAGCATTCAGCGTCTGGTTCTTCTTCTTGTGCCTTCGTTCCGATGTTGATTGGTGGGATTGTGGAAGGTCACGCTGGGACGAGTTCCAATTCCCCCGCTCCCACAAAGTCTTTTTTTTTTCTTCTTTAAATAACAAGCTGGATGTGCTCCCACTTTTAGGAAGTGTCGACTTAATCTTGCCGTGTAATTGCCTGCAGGATTACGGAGTCTTAACACAACTCCGTGTGCGTGCGTGTGTGAGTGAGTGTGTGTGAGAAATGAGACGTTTGTAAAGTCAGCGAGAACATGCCAAACATTCCCTAGTTTGTTGTTTTCCCAGAAATCTCAAGCAAGGCATGACTTTGGCCCCAGGAAATCATGGGCTAAGTGGCCAAAGGGCCCCCGGGGGCCCAATGTGTCTTGAGGGAACCCCTGTGCTCGGATGTGATTATAATGACCTCCCCCAAGGAGATTTTTGTTTGACGAATGCACAAAAAAAGCACGGCAAAGGGTCACGGTTTGTGGTAAAAATAAGAAGAAGTTGACGAGACTTGGAAAAATACTGTAAGTTTTGGACTATAAGATGCACATTTTTTCTCACGCCTGAACCCTTAACTAGCACCAGGGGGCAATCTCCCAGTAAATATTGCAGACAGAAGAAGATGCAACCAAACTATTGAGCTTGAGTTTGGACTGCTATGTTACTCTCCACTAGGGGCACTCTATACTAGAAAACGCAACATACATGTTACTATTGTGTTTGTGCAGTATTCTAACAATGTGAAAGTGCGTATGTCGAGTCAGTATATATATATATATATATATATATATATATATATATATATATATATATATATATATATATATATATATATATATAATTGAATCATAATCTTTGATTTCTTAAAAACTGTATAACTTTCTTTGCCATGAATGTAAATTGGTTTACGCCATTTAAATCATGCGTCATTTAAGTGTAGGCTCAGATCATGTCAACATAATCTCACACAACAAATTAATGCAGTATTCCATCATCTAAACCCAAATCTTGAATCAGTAATGTTTTCAAATAAAAATATGTAAATATAGCCAAGTAAAAGGAGCCACGAGTCAAATAAAAATAGCTTTGAATGATGTAAGTGTAGCCTGAGAGCATGTAAACATAGCCGCAGCTAATGTAGCATTGGATGTCAGATCACGTGACCGTAGCTTCGAATCGCATAAATTTAGCCCCGGCCCAGATATGTAAGCGTTGTCCAAGATCACGTTAGCGTCGCCTCAAATCAGGTCAAGCAAAAGTTGACCCCAATATAGTTTACGCTCGCCGAAATTATTTTTTGATGATGTACGTTTAGAGTCGGATTACATCCAGTATATATTAGAGATGTTCAATACTGCTTTGTTCCAGTGGTTTTCGGCTGCGCGTGTTGCATAGAAAATACTTGAATAAAGGAATTCAAAAAAATTCAAAAAATCCAAACCTCATTCGATTTTTTTTTCATTTTGTTGGCATTTTCCCAACATTTTCTTCAAGCAGAATGCATGAATCTTAATGAAGGTTCCACCTGGCGCAGACAACATTTGCTATTGATCCGACTCCTGTTCCGATTAGCATACGAAGCTAATGAGGCTTCCTTGGCCTCTTTAATTTTTTTCCTCGGCCCCCGATGTGCTGGCACCTGCGTTTGATTTGCATTCCCGAAACGTTCCTTGTGTTTGTCCACGCTCGGCTGCATGATTGCTCTCCATCTGTCGGGACGCGGTTTTGCAGCTATTTTGTGTCCTTGTTTGACTTTTTGTCGTCTTCTAACGTGGTTTTTGCGGTAAGTTTTTGTTGTTTTTGTTTTTTGGATGGAGTCGAGAGAGGGGAAGGAGGGCAAGTGGAGTGAAAAAAAAAACGAAGCGCAGAGAGGAGCTTTACCTCAAGTCAAACGTTATTGTTGGGATCATAATCATCATCGTAAAAAAAAATAAATCACAATTTTCACTAGTCTTTGCTGATGATGAATTGAAGTAATTAATTCATCAAATATATATTTAAAGGCTTGATTTATTAAAATAAAGAATTATGCAGAAAACATTCAGGCCAGAGTAATTTATGCCAATTTTAAATGAGCTTTAACCTTCATAGATAGCTTGCTTAAATGTCACAATCAACCCATTCAACCCCAAAGACGTATTTTCACGCATCTTACATGAGTCCAGGCCAGGAATGTCAAATGGACAAATAAATCATTACTATAAAAATAAGTAAATTATATAAAAAAAAATAAATCAAACGACTTGACTAAATCATTAAATACATCAATCAATCAAGAAATACAATTCTGGGAACTCAAAGGAAAACGTTTGGACAGTTGAGACTTCTTTTCAAATTAAGAGAAAATTGATTGGAACATGAAACAAGTTGCTTCTTCTACACTGACTTTCCCAACCACAATTATTATGATGAAACAATTATTCAATTGTTTTTTCATTACTTTTCTTCAGTTTTTTTTAATTCACTTTTCTCATTTCTAAATAATTGAAATAAAATAAAAATGTAATCACTTCAACTGTTTAATTAATCAAAAGTAATTAATAATAAAAAAATACACTGATTTTTAAAATATATTCTTTTCTTTTTTTTCTAAAAAAGTCCATATTCCCATTACTCACACATATTTTTCTTATTTTTTGTCCCGCCGGCTCACTTAGTCAGCACGGACCGAATTACCTCGTGCTGCATAAAGCATCTGGTTGCACCTCCACGCCAGCCGGCGGCTGCTCCTCCTCGCCCGGCACCTTGCCGGCGGCAAGGTCCGTTGTCGCGCGGTCACATGGCCGCACGCTCACATGGCGCCGGCGTGTGTTGCAGCCAGTTCAGTGGGTTCCAAAGGAAGAAGGACGCACGTTTTGGAGTCTCCCCGGTGCTTCGCCGTTAACTTGACAAGATGGGGCTCTTGAACACGTCGGGCTCCGTCTTCTTTTTCTGAGAAAAATGAATAAAAACGGTCGGGAGAGAGAGCTAACAGGTGGCAACGCAGAGCCCGCACCTGCGCCTCGCCGTGCCTTTCGGGCCAATCGGATTGTTGCCTAATCCCACGTTGGAGTTGGCACCGCTGCACGCACAAAACAAAATGTTATTAAAAGGCTTCCCGCCCGGCCGCCGCGGGACACAACGACGCCGCTAATGAGATAGAATCCCGGCGGGTCGGCCGCCTCCCGACCGCGCCGGCACGGAATCGTTCAGTCTTTTAATTGGCAGGATGCTGCTTTAGGAAAAGCAATCAGGCACGCCGTGGCGTCAATAGAGATGAGGGCAGCACGGTGGGTCAACGGGTTGCACAAATGCCTCGCAGTTTGGAGGGGAGCACGTTGATGACAGGAACGGTGGATTTTTCTTTTCAAATCAAGAGCAAATGAATTGGAACAAGAAGCAACGAGTGCACGGCGTTACGGATACATCTAAAAATATTTATTCATGCTTTGTGAAGTTTTATACAATCCGGGGATCAAGTTTGCCATGTAGACAGGAACAGTACGTTTTTCTTTTCAAATTAAGAGCAAAACATATGGAAGAGAAAGCAACTCATGTACCCCGACTGAGGTGTATATAATCACATAGTTATTAACGCTCTGTGATTTTTTTTATTCAAATGCGCTTTCCCTTTTGCGATTTTTAAGGAGTACATAAAAAAAGAAAGACTGCTATCAAAAATTATTGAGCGGGTTGAGGACCACAAGATCGCGAAGAGAGATGCAGACTGAGTGTTGTCGAGAGCACTTGAAGCGTATCGTCAATGAACTGTTGCCCGAATGCAACGCGAAGATAAT